>NC_142039.1:23772342-24072342 GCF_982192425.1 Myodes glareolus | reverse complement strand
ACTATTTTTTCTACTTGAAGGAAAGTTATAATCATTCCCTTTAATCCAGAATTTACTTAACTCATACTTAACAATGTAAACTTGGTTACATATTCTTTGTAATTGTTAACGCATTGAACAACGAAAGGAAATCACTCAAGAAATAAAACACACACCACTAACAACATTCAAAAACTGAATTATTTTTCATAGAGATTATAATCTAAAATTACTTTCTCTCACCCATTTATACAACAGACACCTTTGACCAACTTCTGATCAAGTAATATAATTTTCCCTTCCTTATATTTTAATAATTTGCACACTTGCATGCTATAAAAACTCTACCTTTGTAGTGATGAACAAGTCTTCTCTCTTTACAACACCAGCTTTAATCTTGCTTTGAATGGCTTGCCCTACCTCCTCTTCCACGTGATATGCAAAAGCAGTATCAATATGGTGGTACCCAACATCTATAGCTAGGTTGGCAGCCTCCAGTGACTTGCTATTGGGAACCTAGAAAAACAACCGAAAGAGGTATTTAGAGATGCACATTCTGAAAGCTAATTCAGAGTGAGCCTAGATGGGAGTTTACTAGACCAGAAAGAGTTAGGTCTTTCAAAGTCACCCTCAGACCACTAGGCAAGAGCCTAGTCCCCTGATCCTTGAATTCCCACTTTTTATTCTATAAAACATAAGGGATTCTACAGAAATATTATAGATGTCACAGAAAACTAAGACTCTCCACAAACTCATTGTTTGCCTATATTTTGTCCCATATTTGAGACAATGAGCCAAAATTAGAGGTCTTTCCTGTTAAATAGCAAGACTTTCACATTCAAAAAACCTCTTTATATTCATGCAATCCTGATTCTTACTGGCATTGATAAATGCCAAGTTTCAAATGTTTGCTTGAAAGTCATACTCAATTTACATAGTGGGGGTTGTTAAGCAAAATAAACAAAAAGAAGTCTTCTTGAGACAAGCAAAATTACATAGACACTCTTCCTTGACTGCAGCTAAGACACTGTCACATAATCATGAGACAGCAAAGATCTCAGATACGACACAACATCAAGTTAGTAATAGGGATTTGAACAAAGAACAGTATCTTATGTTAGTCTTTGTGCATATCCATATTCTTTGTCTGAGAGAACTAAATACAGGCAGAGAAAAAACCCTACTCTATGAATATATCCTCTTTAAAATAAATTGTGAACATCATATTGGAGATTATTCATTTGGGGTGTCAGCCCTTTCAACCAAAGATGACTTCCTTAACAAAGATATGATTGAAATTAAATCTAAAAGTACTGCCTTGACTGTGAGATTTGGATAAAGATATGACAGTTCTTTTATTAAAGAATTTAAGGTGTGGACTGCGAAGATGTCTCAACAAATAAAGTGTTTGTTAATAAGTCTCAGGATCTTAGTTCAGACTCCTAGCCTTCATATAAAAGGAGAGTATGGCATGGTGGCACACACGTGTAGACCCAGTGCTTGAGGAAACTAAGTCAGGGTGATCCGTGGAGCTCACTGGACTGCAAGTCAAGCTGAATCCTTGAATTCCAGACACAATGGGACACCCTACCTCACAAAAATAAAGTGAGAGCAGTCTAGTAAAACTTTTACCTCTGGCATCAACACACATGTGCTCAAAAACACAAACAAATATACAGTCATACAACACATACAAAGGGGTTGAGAAGAAAATCAGACTACATTTTTGATTATTTTAACAATTTCTACAATTATCTTTCATAATAAACCACAGTGACTGAAATTCTGCCTGGTACCACCTTCTTTGGATACCAGTTCTGACATAGCTAAAAATAAAGTAACTCTATGAGTTACCAGCACTGAAGTTTTAGCAGGACCCTTGACTTGTTGTTGCCTTTCTTTTTTTTCCACATGTATATATCCAGATTCATCTATGTATTTATAAATAAATCTAATAGGAAGGAACTGTGCATATTTGAAGTTAAGGGAAGTGGTCCTTTGTCATAGTTCTTAAAAGTTTCAGGAAGTTTACAAACAAGAAAGTCCCTACAGGTTAAGAAACAGCACACCTTGATAGTTTCAGTTCTGGAGACCACCAGGCTCTAAACCCATGAAGTCGAGTAATTCATACTTGTGGTTACCAGGTCCTCTTTCACCCAATCTTAAGGATATATTATAAATTCCAGTAAGTTTCCTACAGTTCCGAATTTGTACATGGGGGGCCTTACTTAGCTCAAATGCTGCATTCACTGTGTGGTGCAGAAGGCTACCCCCAAATAAAACTGAAGTAGTCTTCAAACACTTGTGCCATGCATTACTAACTCAGGAGACACCCTGAATTACACCACTGATTTGCATGGATCTTGCCTTCTTGAAAGGAACTATCATGCTGTGAATTGTAGACATAAACAGAGAAGTCCCTCTCACTGCAACCAAGAACGCTGATAGGCAATCTGGTGGTTTTCTTCTCTTCTTTCCAGCTGAGAAACATAGACATAGAAAAAGTATAGTGCCCAGAATTGTTAGGTCATGGATATGTCCCTTTAAGCTTGGAGTTCACAGCCTGAAGATTCATTCCAAGTTCATTCTTAAGAGTTGACAGACCCCAAACCAGAACAGTAAACTCACAGGCAGGTCTGGGCCTGAAGAACAAAGAGAAAAAAGACTTGGCCACAGTCTGCTAAGACCAGAGAGCCTAGTCTCCAGCAAGAATAACCAGATAACATAAACAATCTTTCTCTCTATCCCTGAAGTCCAAGATTGAGTTATAGTAAATGTCCCAATGCCTCTGAGGCATGTGCCCTGTAGCTCCATCATACACAACACTAACACCCATGCTCAAAGAAAATGCTTGAAGAGTTAAACTTTCTCTTTTTTTCTCCTGCATTGCTCCTGACTTACCAGGAGCAGGGCAAGCATGAATAAAGACCCTATTCTGACAGAATCATAACTCAGTCTATCTAAGGAAACAGAATAGTCTCCTACCCACAGCCATCAGTTGCAACCACTGCTCCAACCTCTATTTAACAGGAATAATAAACAAGTGTGGTCTCAATAAAACCCTGATGTGGCCCAAGCCTAACTATCTGCCTTCTTGTCATGGCCTAGCTCTGGCCTGGAAATATGTAGAATCTTATATCCTTACCTCTTGGGATTTACAGGTTCCAAACCCCAGGGCAGGAATGAAATGGCCATCATTTAGTTTGACAAACTGCTGTTTGGAACTCATGGCCTGTCACTCCTCTGCCTAAGCACATCTTGAATCTTCTGATGCCTTGAAGGGGAAGTTGGTAATCATCATATATCAGCCTCCTATATAATGGCTAACAAGTGGCACTCCCATTCTGGTGGTTAACCATTCCTACTTAGTGGCTAATGTTTAAATCTTTCTACACCCTAGCTAATGATGATCAATTGGTGCTACTGTCTGGCTAATGGTTAAGCAATATTGCTTTATGTCTATTTTGTAATATTCATATTGCCTGTCTAATGATCAGTCAACAGGAAGGATGCAGTAAAGTTAAAGCATTATATCACATGTAAGAAAGGAAGCCACTCATTTTCATATGAAGGATGAATTTTAAACAAATTTCTATATACTGATAAAGTATTTGTTTCCTGTAATGTTCTCTTTATTATTGTATATATTATATTTGAGGAGAAGAGATTGATTGAATAACTATAATACTTTAGACATTTATTGTCATTTGGTCATTATGAAGCCTCTACTTGGCCATGTATTATTGGAAATAATGAGCTGGCACTCAACATAGAAACATATTCAAAGAAAAAAGAAGGCACAATTGGACATGTAAAACAATTAATACTCCACAACTAAATTTAATCAATAATTAAAATATGAAAGGTTAGTCTTTCTGAATTTTTTCCTGTATTTTTCCATTGTTATTGTCCCAAGTACAATCCTGAAAGGCATAAAGGGGACACCACAGAATAGTGCATTGTGGTTGATAAACCATTGACAACTGCTGGGTATTATTTTATAACAAGCAAAGGGACTTAGACATTACTATAGAACTTGTTGGTTAGGTAATTTTGAAATATTTGTGTCTATAAGCTAGGTGTGTGTTGCCAGATACTCTTTGTTCATTCTCAGCCCCTCCGACCCAAAATAATCTCACAGAAACTATATTATTTACAATACTGTTTGGCTAATAATTTAAGTATCTTTCTAGCTAGCTATTATTTCCTAAAATAACCCCATCTCCATTAATCAGTGCAATACCACGAGGTCGTGGCCTACCGGCAATTTTCTGCATTCTCCAGCAGAATATATGGAGGTATATTCTCTGGCTACATGGCTTCTCATTGACTCCACCTTTTTTCTCTATGTATTTTTTCCAGTCTGGCTATATTCTGCTAAACCATTGGCCAATAGCAGCTTTTTTATTAACTAATGGTTAACAGAGGGGGTTCCTACATCAGGTGTGCAAGAAGAGAATGTTTGATCCCTTTGGACTTGTGGTTACCAGCAGTCATGGGAAACCTAGCTTGTTATATAAATGTGGTATACAATTCTGATGCCATGATTTCAGAGCAAACATTCTTAACCACTGAGTCAACTATTCTGTCCCTGATTTTATATAACTATAAATAAGATGTTAAAATGCAGATCAATATGTTAGATTCATAGCCTCATTCAACATTCATAAAAGAGCTCACCTGAAAATAATAAAATTTCTATGTGTATTGGACTGGGAGAATAAAGTTAAAGACCGAAAGATAGACTTTTTCATTCTATTAAATCGAGAATATATGGATTTTCACTAAAGTAAAACATATGAGAGTAGAATACGTGATATTTTTTAATATAATGTGATCATATAATGTGCATTATAAACAAGTTAAGGCTGAAATTTATAAAACTTCATTATTCTGAAGGAAATAGTCATGGGGTTTAATAATTTTCCTATATGTTTTCCAAACTAGAATTACTATCTATAAAGTTGGAGTTCAAAAAATAAGTGTTTACTAAGAAATATTAAAGAGGGCTAAAGAGACGACTCTGCTGTTAAGAGTATCAGCTCCGTTCCAGGGGACCAAGGTTTGATTTCAGGGACCACTTGACAGCTCGCAAAGTTATGCACATGAAGTGAATAGTGTTTTTAAAGAAATAGAAAACAGTATCGGCTGTATTTCCTTTGTGCCTAGTTTTTGTTGCACAGAGACGGAGATCCACCAATGTGACTGAAAAAACTGTGCTTCCTTCTATTGATTGCTTAGGATATTGAATTTGTTTACATATGTGTCACATATTGCTTATGCCTTCATCTGCTGATGAAAATTTTAGCTCCTTCCACTTGCTGAACTCATGAAACTCTTTTTTAATGTTATCATACTTTATTTTTGACTCTCTGGAGAATGTGTGTGTGTGTGTGTGTGTGTGTGTGTGTGTGTGTGTGTGTACATATGTATTAGTGTGGAAGTCAATATGGGCAGCCCTCATGTTCTAGAGAACCTCATCTTAAGTGTCAATATTAAAAGCTACAAACTCCAGACCAAGTAATTCTGTGCCACCATACAAAGTAGTATGCAGGAAGAAGAGTATAATTATGACTTCTCAGAACAAATGCTATGTGAAAGGTGTATTTTCACACTTAACCACATCATATCATACTATTATAGATTTATATTATTCCTCTCTCTTACTATAGATTATAAATCATGTATAACTTACCTACAAGACAGTTAAACTGGTTCTCAGCTTGCCATCAATACGAATCATTGATTTTTATTCATTTCAAAATTATTATGTCTTCCAGTCATCTTCAGACCTTTAATTACCCACATTATTTGCTGTCTTAGAGAAATTTACATGCTTTTTTCTTAAACAAAAAAGGGGCAGATGTCAGGGACTATGTGAAGCAGGCTGCATGGTTATCTGATGGAGGAGTAATCCTGTCCAGACAAGATCTTCAGGTCCTTCAAAGACAAAGGAATATCCAATCTCCAGAATTGCTTTTGTTTTGCATGTGTATATAAATAGGGGAGAACAGCCGAGAAAAATAAACTGATGCAGAAAAGTTTGTAGTGGAGAGTTCATTTCACCCTCAGATACTTCTAAATTCCATGCTTGCTGTGAGCCTTGTTTCCTAACCCCGAGGGGACAGTGAGGCTGGCACTCAGAGATCCCCGATATTTTAGCACCATGAAATACAAGGGACCAGGAAGACAATTTTCAAAACCACCCAGGGAAGGAGATGGCTCTTGTTGTAAACTCTCCCAGCTGAGTCAGCTTTCCTGAGAGAACATACTGGAGGTCTCCCTAACCAGTCAGCTACAGCAAGATCTCACTAAGAACTGCAGGTGAGTATAGAATTCCCTACCCTTCCCAAACTCGCTCTCTCCATTTTTCTCTATAGAACAAACTGAATCCAAAGACAAAAACAAACAAACAAACAAAAAACTTGTTGAAGTTCTAAGACACATACTTAAGATAAAAGGTCCTGGATATGGTTCTAACCAAATCACCGAATGCCTTAAAATCATTCAAAAACAGCTAATTGTTCCGATTAGTAGCTCAAAAGGGGATACTGATAAACCATATATAAAAAAATTATTCTAAGAATAAAACTGACTTGAATGATGAAACAACAGACTATCATAATTCGAAACGACCTCCAGACAAAGGTAAAGCTAGATCTCTGAATCAAAGACAAATAATGACAGACAAGGAAGTAAAACACTACAATCCTTTAATTCCAGAACTGGGGAGGCAGAAGCAGGCGAAACTCTTTGAGTTCAAAGCCAACCTGGTCTACAAGAGCTAGTTTCAGGACAAGCCCCAAAACTATAGAGAAACCCTGTCTTGAAAAAAACCAAACCAAAACAACAACAGCAACAACAACAAAACACTACAATCCTAATTTGCACTCTTTGTTGCCTTTAACTAAGCAAACAGCAAGACCACCTGAGAACATAAACAAGGGTCAATGAAGTTTGCCAAGCTCTCTGGAACCTTTAAGGGACTGACAGCTTGGACCCCTGCCAGCTTCAAGCACCTTTCTTTGCTTTATTTGCCTGGAGAACATAAATAAAAATTAATGGGATTTACTATGCTCTGCAGCCACTTGCAACTAGGATAGTTCTGTAATCAGAACTTTCATGAAAATGATTCATTGGAAGCAAAAGAGTTAACTTCCTAACTGCTTCAGTCCAGAGCCAAAACTGCTGTTTATTTACCTGAAAGAGGAAGCAGGCTTCTTCCCAGACAGTCCTATAGCAGCTACTGCTACTCTGCCAGGACCTCTCCCTGATTCAAAAATTCAAGACTGCCCCACTTTCACGTTTATCCCAGCACCCGGGAGCTATTTCTTTAACTGTTCTTTGCTCATTGCTACTTTAAAAATCTGCCTCTCCCTCTCTCTTTCTGCATAAAATGTACCATACTGGAGTTTTTTTGCTTGTTTGCAAAATTGTGGCCACATCAAAAAGTTCCAACTAATGGTCTTTTGGTTTGTTTGGAGATGTCCCCCAGGCTCAAAGACTTAAATAAATAAACATTTACCCCCTCTTTGTATCTAAGTATCCCCTTTCTGCTTTGACTTGGGGCTGGGTCTTCATCCCTCCCCCTCAGCCCTCCCTTTCCACTGACAGCCCAATTCAACAAACACACCACTGTTGTTTGCATCTGAAGGGTACAGGAATAAAAATATAAAAACGTAGAGTCCAGAAATAGAAATGTAAAAATAAAGAAATATAAAGATGTAAGCCTAGGAGAATGAGAACAGACTGTCAGCAGCTTTCTCATAGCTTAAACTGTTAGCAGTGGTTACTCTGCTTTAGAACCCATAGCTCTATTCACACAAGCATCTCTCCGCAAACTGAGAGCTAGCTTATGGATATGAGCTGAGTCAACTTTCAGAAAATAGATATATGACCTCGGGTTACACATTATCCCTGCTATGTAAAACTGGCAGTGTCAAAGAGGAGAGCACAGGGCTTCAGTTAGCACTGAAAGTACCAAGAAAGACAATAGATTTAGTACTAGTTTAACTAAAAAGATCTGTTAATGCAGATTATAAAGTAAGGCAATCTGTATCTGAATTTTACCTTGAGACTGTAAAAATTCCTTTGTTCAGACCTAATGCTTGGCGCCCCTACTATAAAAAGTTGGGCTCAGAAACCAATCTTTGCCACAGCCTGATGGAATCCATCTCTGACTGTGATCTCAGCTAGATGATTAGATTTTTGTGCCCTGTGGGGATTTTTAATACTATCTTTTTTTATTTTTTCCTGGATTCTGGTTTCTGGAATAAAGTTTGCCTCTGGTTTATTAGACTTTGGTAGTCTGTCCCCATCTTTGTGCAACCGCCATGGACCCAACACTTCCTGCCTTGTTTCCTACAGACCTCATCTAACTCTAAAAATCTCTTATCCTAACAGAAGGGATCTATTTCTTCAGCTATCTATTTGTCTACTTCTTTTTTTAAGACTTTATTTCTTTATCATGTGTACAACATTCTGCCTCCATGTATGCCTGTAGACCAGAAGAGGGCGCCAGATGTCATTACAGATGACCCTAAGAGCCTTCAAATGGCTGGCAAGTTTTCTGTGTTTTGTTTCATGTATCATGTCTGTGTCTCCGATCTTTCCATAAGTGGGCCCAGAAACTTTAAGAGCCCATAGACGATCTAGGCGAATGCACAAAAGATCATAGGTGGGAAACCAGGAAGACGTGCCCAGGGCCCTTCTGTATGAGAGTGGATCCCTCTGATTTCTGTAGATAGATGTGCGGGATGCTCCCAGCAGCTTGGTTCAATAGATCAATGTGCAGATTGTGCTCCTGGCGTCTTAGTTTCAATTCTGTCTCTGGGGCGCCAGGAGGACTATATTCTGTTCATTGTCCTGTGTGTCTGTGTGTTGCTGTGTTTTTGTCCTAACTTAGACTGATGCTGATGACATAGGAAAGACTAAGAGCATCTCTACTCCCCTAACTTTGATTCTGAACCATTTTCAGGACTTTAGAAATAGGGCAAAGAAAGAAAAATTGGAAACTAAAAAGGGTAAACTTACCATCTTTTGCAATATTGAATGGCCAGCATTTGGAACCAATTGACCCGTATATCATTTCTAGGACAAAAGACCTAATTTTTGGCAAACCTGGACACTTGGACCAGATTCCTTATATAATCTCTTGGGAGGACCTTGTAGCACACTCTTCCCCTTGGTTAAAGCCCTGTATCTTCACAGAGCTGAAAGACAAGACTGTCTTCACCTTCCCGGAGACAAAAGGTGAGACCATCCTAAACCCTCTGCCTCTGTGCTGCAAAGGGGTATAGAGGATGAACTCCTTTTCTCAACACCCACCCCCCATTATTGACCACCTCCTCAAACTGATCAGGTGACCAGGGAGGGGGCCCACGAAGGCTTGGGAAATTTGGGAAGCCCACCCTTCACCAGAGGATGGGTACAATGAGAACTGTTCCAGGTTGTCAGTTCGGTTGCTCTTCCCCTGAGGGTAGTTGACCCACAGGACAAGGAAGGAAATGAACAGATGCAGTATTGGCCCTTCACCACTAGTGATCTCTATACCTGGAAAAACCAAAACCCCAGTTTCCCAGACAATCTGAGGGCCCTTATTAACCTTTTAGATTAGATTCTGTTATATTCATCAATCAACCCACCTGAGAAAATTATAATCAGTTGTTACAGGTCTGTTTACCACAGAAGAAAGAGAGAATTCTGACAGAGGCCCAAAAGTTGATCCCAGGACCTGATGGAAACTCAACTGTCAACCCTACCCTAACAGACCAAGCCTTTCCCCTGACCCATCCTAACTGGAATTTCAACTTGGCAGAAGGTAAGGAGGGCTCCGGGTTTACCACCAGGTTCTGATGAGAGGTCTTTGTGCAGCCGCTCATTGGCCCAACAATTTGGCCAAAGTCAGTAATGTTTGTTCTGATGCTAGTAAGATATATGTATGTGCTGTTTGTCTAAAGGTGATATATGTTAATTTTAAATTGTTCGGCTGATAGATTATAATTTGCAGGCTTTCACTGGGACAGACGTGTCTAGACAGTGATTCTGGAGAGAGAGAGAGAGATGTTTCGATTCCCTTTGAGAAAGAGGTTACAAGCCTCAAGTCTTTTGGACAGACCATGTAAGTGGTCATTTTGTATCAGCAGCCTCTGATAGTGAGTGATCAAGAGCCTCTTGTGGAGGCCTGGTTCCCTGTTAGGAGTGTCTTTGGGTTTCTCCCCCCACCAAGGAAAAAGAAACAACTTTGTTGTTGGTCCAGGGATATTATCCAAGTCTGGATGTTTCTTGTTTGTCTTAAATGGTGTCTATGTTCTTGTTGCTTTGTTTGTTTTAAGCCATTCTACCTCTCCCTCTGTCATCATGGGAAATATTCCTTCTACTCCCTGGATCTAATCCTTGCTCACTGGCAGGACATTCACGACATGGCCAACAACAACAGCATGACTGTCAAGAAGCACAAATGGGTCACTTTCTGTTCAGCCGAATGGTCAACTTTCAATGTTGGATGGCCAGCAGGAGGGACTTTTGACCCAGCAACTATGGACAGAGTGGAGCAGATTGTCTACCGCCCCCATGTTGGCCATCCTGATCAAGTTCCTTACATTGTCACTTGGAGGGGATTAATAAACAGGGAGAGGGGACCATACCCTTGGGTTAAAACATTCTTGTCTCCTCAGGACCCCAGTGCATATGTTCTGGCTACCAGGACAGGAGACCCCTCCAGAGTCAGAGAGGCCAAGGCAAAGCCTCAAGTCTTCCAAAGAGGGACTCCCCAAGAACTATTTTCCTCTCCTTACTTGGCCCAACCAGCTTCTTCAGCACCAGCAGGGCCAAACTTCCTATTGCAGGCTCTAGAACAAGTGCACAGGGACCCATGCTCTTCAGACTCAGGGCAAAGAAACCTGGCCCACTCTACTCAGAGTCAGAGAGGGGGACCCTGGTGTGGGAAAATTATCTGTATTCTGTCAATCATGTTTTAAATAAACACTAATTGGCCAGGGAGGAGGTGTAGGTGGGAAAACCAGACAGGAAGTGGAAATGATGCAAGGAGAGCAGGAGAATTCTGGGGAGGAGGAAGTTGATTCCTCCCACTCCTGGCCAGATCACCAAAGCAGCAGGATGTGAGCTGCCCCACTGAAAAAGGTACTGAGCCACATGGCTAACATAGATCAGAAAAATGGGTTAATCAGGATGTGAGAGTTAGCCAATAAGAAGCCTGACCTAATGGGCCAATCAGCATTATAACTTACGGAGTCCGCTGTGTCATTTTCTTCGGAGCTAAACAGCTGGGGGGCTGGGTAGGACAGAAAAACCCCCAACAAACAGGCCCCCTCATGTTACAGGACCCTCTTGCTGGAAACCACTGTAGCCCTTCCCTTCTGACCAGCTGGCCTCCCAGACAATCAGGGGAATCAACCTTTCTACTACTGGTCCTTCACTACTGGTGATCTTTATAACTGAAAGGTCCAAAACCCTCCCTTTTCTCAGGACCCCCAAAGTTTAACTAACCTATTAGAAACTGTCCTTTTCACTCATCAGCCCACTTGGGACGATTGCCAACAACTGTTGGAGGTCCAGTTCACCACAGAGGAAAGAAACAGAATCCTAGAAAATGCCAGAAAGTCGGTCCCTATGACTGACCCAGTCCTAGTTGTGGCCACCTTTCCAGCACCATGCCCAAACTGGGACAACAACACAGTAGAAGGTAAGAGGAGTTTCCCAGTCTGCCACCAAGCTCTACTGGCAGGTCTCAAGGCTGTCATTCACAAGCCCACAAGTGTGGCCAGAATTTATGATGTTAGACAGGGAATAGATGAAAGCCCTGCTGCCTACTTGGATAGGCTCATGGCAACCTTTAAACAGTTCTTTTCTTACGACCTGGAGTCAGAAGAAGCACAGCAGGCTCTCATTCTAGACTATGTAAATCAAGCCTCACTAGATATCAAGAGGAAGTTACAGTTGTTAGAAAATTTAGGGGGAAAGAGATTGAGGGACTTACTTGTGGTGATGGAAAAAGGTATAAAATAAAAGGGAAACAGAAGAGGAGAGGCAAGAGAGAAAGAGAAAGAAAGGCAGGGAAAAGAGGACAAGTGAGAAAAAAGGTGTGACAAAAATTTAGCCAAAATCCTAGAGATACAACAGGCACAGATGGAATGAGTTCTCCTAGCTATGGGAAGAGAAAATAAAAGGGCTAGTGAACAGGAGAGAAGGTGGAGAAAAACCAATGCGAATACTGCAAGGTAGGAGGGCACTGGGCTTGAGAATGCCCTAAAAACAAGGGCCAAAGGAAGACATCTGCCAGGACAAGAAAGAAACCCACCCTCATCCTGATCACCACGGAGGAAAACAGCGACAGGGGAGACAAAGCTCAGTCACCCTTTCCAAGCCTAGGGTAACCTTAAAGGTGGAATGGAAACCAATTCAATTCTTGGTAGACACCAGAGTGGAAGGTTCAGTACTCCTGACTCCAGGAGGCTCTCTATCCAAAAGACAGACCTGGGTCCAGGGGTCCACAGGAACTAAATCTTACTCGTAGACTATCCGAAGAACAGTGGACTTAGTATTAACATTAATCAAAAAAAGCCTGTATTGGCATAAAAACAGAAAGGAGGACCAATGGAATCAAACTGAAGACCCAGATATTAATCCACAAAACTTTGAACACCTGATTTTTGATAAAGAAGCAAAAAATATCAAATGAAAAAAAGAAAACATATTTAACAAATGGTGCTGGCATAACTGGATATCAACATGTAGAAGAATGAAAATAGACCCATATCTATCACCAGGTACAAAACTCAAGTCCAAATGGATCAAAGACCTCAACATAAAGCCAGCCACACTGAACCTCATAGAAGAGAAAGTGGGAAGTACACTTGAATTTATTGACACAGGAGACCACTTCCTAAATGTAACCCCAGCAGCACAAACACTGAGAGAAACAATTATTAAATGGGACCTCCTGAAACTAAAAAGCTTCTGTAAAGCAAAGGACATGGTCAACAAGACAAAATAACATCCTACAGAATGGGAAAAGATCTTCCCTAACCCCATTAGACAGAGGTCTGATCTCCAAAATATACAAAGAACTCAAGGAATTGGTCATCAAAAGAACAAATAATCCAATAAAAAATGGATTACAGACCTAAACAGAGAACTCTAAATAGAGGAATCTAAAATGGCTGAAAGACACTTAAGGAAATGTTCAACATCCTTAGTCATCAGAGAAATGCAAATCAAAACAACTCTGGGATTCCATCTTACATCCCTAAGAATGGCCAAGATCCAAAAACACTGATGACAACTTATGCTGGAGAGGTTGTGGGGAAAAGGGAACACTCCTGTATTGCTAGTGGGAATGCAAGCTGGTACAGCCCTTTTGGATGTCAGTGTAGTGATTTCCCAGAAAATTAGGAAACAACCTTCTTCAAGACCCAGCAATACCACTTTTGGGTATATATCCAAAGGATGCTCAATTGTGCCACAAAGACATGTGCTCAACTATGCTCACAGCAGCACTGTTTGTCATAGCCAGAACCTGGTAATAACCTAAATGCCCCTTGACTGAAGGATTGATAAGGAAAATGTGGTACATTTGCACAATAGAATACTACACAGCAGAAAAAATAATGGCATCTTGATTTTTGCAGGAAAATGGATGGAGCTAGAAAACATCATTTTGAGTGAGGTAACCCAGATACAGAAAGACAAGTATCACATATACTCACTCATAAGTAGTTTCTAAACATAAAACAAAGAAGACCAGCCCACAAATCACAATCCCAGAGAACTTAAACAACAATGAGGACCCTAAGAGAGACACACATAGATCTATCTACATGTCTAGATAAAGACAAGATCTCTTATGTAAATTGGGAGCATGGGAATCTTAAGGGAGGGTTGAAGGGGAGGGGAGAGGCAGGGAGGGGAGCAAAGAAAAATGTAGAGCTCAATAAAAATCAATTAAAAAAAATCTTCCCCATGGGAAAAGAAAAAGAAATGTAACCTTGGCAGTGGTGATATACGCCTTAAATTTCAGCCCTTGGTAGGCAGGAGCAGGTGGATCTCTGTGAGTTTGAGACCAGCCTGGCCTACAAAGTGAGTTCCAGAACTGCCAAGACCTGTATTAGAAAAAAGGGAAGAAATGTGTTCTCAGTTGGAAAAATGTGACATATTATGTGTTGGGTACATATGGCGTATTATTTTCAAATACAAATGTTAAAGAAATAGAAGTAATATTTTCATATCAGTCATATAATGAAACACAATCAAACTTTTAGAACATTTAGAATAATGATACAAAATATCAGTGTGTCTAAGACAATGGCTCTCAACCTTCCCAATGCTGTATCCCTTTAATATAGTTGCTCAAGTTGGGCTGACTCCCAACCATAAAATTATTTTCATTGCTACTTCATAACTGTAGTTTGCTACTGTAATTTGCTAGGAATTGTAATGAAATATCTTATAAGCGGAATATCTGATATATGACCCATGTGAAAGGTTATTTGATCCAAAGGGTTCACGACGCACAGTTTAGAACCACTGGTCTATAATGAGTGATTAATATCATATTCTTTAATACAGGCAAATGCAAGGGTCTACATCTGCACACCGGCTTAAGAACCCAATTGAAATTTTCAGTCTTTAAATATTTGTACTTTATTATTTCTTGAAAATACTATTTCAGAATAACACCCATCAGTTATGGACCCATGTGTTAATATTGTAATAGTTAATGATCATCTTTTTTCATGATAAAACTAGTTAGAATTATATCTAATGAGTCATCTTACAGTCAGTTTCTGAGTCCTTTGACCAGGACTCATTAATAATTGGGCAATTCCTACTTTAAGTAATATTGAAAATGACTTTTTCCGCTCATCCTAAGTTTTTGTGGCTAGGATATAGAAACACAACTTTATCCATGATAATCACTGAAGTATATTTTCAAAACTGTCTCTGCACTTCACTAACACTTTCATATGAATTCTTTTGAATCCTGTCAGCTCTCCTTCTTCTCCCACTTCCTTTGAAATCTTGATTTGTAGTATTACATATTATATGTGCTGATATACTTCCATTTAATTTTTCAATCTGAATTTTAATATTTTGCTTGATGACTTTAAGAATTGGGGGAAACTTCTCAGTGGTTTTAAGTATTGTCTATTGTCTCAGATTGACAAATATTCTCCATAAATAAATACTTAAAATAACATTTCTTCTTCTATAACAGGTTTTTGATTTTCAGTTTGCTTCAGATCACATGAAAATTCTAGATGGACAGAAATTTATGGTATTTTCCTGCTGATATTTAAGTAACTTTCATAACTATTATATAATTTTGATGGTTCTCTCCTTAAGGAGAGTATATTAGTAGCATTTCTGTCAGAAGTTACTGCATCATGAGGAAATTAAAGATCACTTAGAGTCAGAAAGGCACAGATTTTTGGAAATCCCTTTCTCGACTCAAAGTTTTATTCTTGGAGAGAGCAAAAGAGCAGCGGATCCAGGGTCACCTGATGAGTTGCACCTGTCCCTCTTCTATCAGTTGCACGGAATGTGCTAGGAGAGCCCACATCATTGATGAGTTTATGTGCTTCCTGCAGATCTTTTTATTCTATGTGAATCCTATGGATATACGTTTTAGGTGTTTCAAGGTCACATATTTAAATATTGTAATGATCAATTTTGCAGTATCATCTCTGAAATCTGCTCAGTTTCTTATCAGACCAAAGGCACTTCCATCATCTCTGTGGTACATGTTAGCCGCTCCTACCCTCTCCATGTGGAATTGATTATTGAATCCTACTAATTGAATGGCTATAGGAATACCAAGCCTCTTATTTCCTTTGCACTTTATGTGTGTTCAGGACTCAGACAAACATTTTCTTAACTATTTCTGGATTGTCGTTATAAATGAAGCACTATATTCAATGTAAATCATAACTCTCCCTCAAGCTATCTATAACGCTATATAATTTACAAAAGATGTACAATATAAAAGAGGTTAATCAGATAATTTCTTCTTAACCTTTTTTTATTATTTTATTATAATTATATTATATTATTGTTCCATTATATGACTTTTACTTCAAAGAGATAGCAATACTGGCAAGCAATCAGTGGTTTTTGTTCTTACTAAAATGATGAATCATTTTATCACTTTCATGCTGCTATGAGTAACTTCCTTGGACACAGAACATTAGTCTCATAACTGACATTTCTTCTAGTTCTAAATCCAACAAAGTATATCCTGTATGATTCTCAGCTAGTGAATAATTAATGGTTGAATAAAACTGACACTAAGATACTATCATCTGCTTTATCATTTAAGAGTAGTTTTATTAAACTATTTATTAATTTCTAATTTGATGTATCACACATACCCTGCATGTGAAAGTCAGAGAAAGTTTGCAGCCATTGATTCTGTCTCCTACCATGTTGGTCCAAGGATCTAATTCAAGTCACCTGGGATGACAGCAAACACTTTTAGCTGCTGAGCCATCTCTCTATCCCCCCAAAGTGTTCATTATTGTCAAACACATAACTGGACTTGTCCAGTTCAAAACAAGATAAAATTAGTTTCTGTTTCTTTGAAAGTTTGCAGTAAAAAAAAATGGTCGTCTTTTTGTTTTATAGGAAGGTATATATATTTCAATGATTGACTCTGTTCTCTCTGTGTGTTAAGTTCCAAAAATAATGTATTTAAAAGTTCATTATTTTTCTTCCTAAGTTCTATTAAGAAATAAGGTTTGTAAAAGAAAGAACACATGTCATATGAATTATCAGAAAAAAATTTCAGCTTTCACCTCAGTGGCCATATCTGTAGAAATCGTAAACTAGAAATAGTCTTCAGGTGCATTGTACATTGTTCTCCCTCATTGCCAGGTCAAGACTCATCCCAACTTTCCATTCTGCAATGGAGGCCTTTGCCATTGCTTCTGTTAGAAGCTCTCGTGTGTGATATTCGACTTTCATATGCCGATAACTGAACACATAGCATTCAATCTATACTGCTTAGAAACTCTCCCGGACTTTGGGTTATGTCTAAATATCAAGAAGCAAAAACATTAAATTTCAGTTCATTTATGCAAATAAATAAAAATGCTTTGCTTCATCCTCACTTATTCATGTGTATATATGATATATATATATATATATATATATATATATGGATGCTTTACCTATTCCTGCCTCATTAAGACCTCAAACTGATTTATCTGATTAACATATTTGTGAGCAGTATTTAAGAGATAACAGCTCTTTATTGACATTTCTAAAATAGGTATGGATAGAATGCTCATCCTTTAGGGAAGTATCAGTTAGTTGAGATTGATCAGTAAGTGTTTCTCCCGACCTTCAAACAACAAGAAAATGCATCACATGTAGTCTTGAAGGCAAGATACACATAAGTAGAGCAGTAAACAGCCTCAGAAACTCACAGATTAGAATGCCTAGAAGCTAGAGATTGCAGTCTCTGTAGAAGGCTTTGAGGGAGCCAAGAGGGGAGTTGGTCTGCAAGGGTCTTGAGTTCCACAGTATATAAACAGATCCATTATATCAGAGGATGGAATTTGTTTTTTTTTCAAAGTTTATTAAATTATGAAAGTTTCCATTTCCGCCCCTCCTCCCAACACCCTCCCACTCCCTCCCTCCCCCTCCTCCTCCCTCTCTATCCCTAAGAGCAGTCAGGGCTTCCAGCCCTGTGGGAAGATCAAGTTCCTCCCCCCTCCCTCCAGGTCCAAGAAGGTGAGTATCCAAACAGACTGGATCCCAAAAATCCAGTATATGCAGAGGAAACAAGTCCCAGTGTCATTGTCAATGGCTTTTCAGAAAGGCTCCGGGCCAGCCACATTCAGAGAATCCGGCCACATTCAGAAAATCTGGTTGGATCACATGCTCGTTCAGTCCCAGTCCAACTGGCCTTGGTGAACTCTCATTAGATCAGTCCCCTTGTATCAGTGGGTGATCACACCCCTCGCACTCCTGAGTTTTTTTTTCATGTTCTTCCTCCTTCTGCCCCTCATTTGGACCATGGGGGACTCAGTCCGGTGCTCCAATGTGGGTCTCCGTCTGTATCGCCATCCATCGTCGGATGAAGGATCTATGGTGATAGGCAAAATCTTCATCAGTATGGTTATAGGCCAAGGCCGGTTCAGGCACCATGAAATTCCAACTAAACTCTGCTGTGTCCTAATTCCAATCCATACAAAGACAGTATACAGGGTTCCCTTCTGTAGAAACAAGCAGTTCCCTTGTTTTTTCCAAGATACTTTAGGAGATCCATACTTTAAAATTGCTTATGGATAAATGCTAATCATCTATTGGTATGGCCTGTTATATCAAATATGTATGGTGCCAGTGGATTTGCTCATTCTATTTGGATTACATAGTCTCTACTCATACAATACCAGAGGATTATGTAATGTAATAGCGTACATTTTATCAAAAATTTAACTTACATTCTCTGAATCAGAGTCCCACAGATATAAACAAACCTGCCATACCTTGCTGGTAATCTGAGCTGATTTTACTCCTGGTCAAAATATTTAGTGATGATTGTGATCTTTAATACTGGTTAATGTTTTCCAAAAATACTCTGGAATATAAACACATCCAAGCTCAGGATAACTGGACACACACAGGGATCACTCTGGTGCCATTCTCTACTCAAAGTCACATGTCTTTTGTAATGAAACTCCACACTGGTGGTTTTCTCAGCGAAGAGATATACTCCACAACTAGATGCATTATTGTAAATGGTGAACCAACTGTATTTTTCTACTGCATCTCATATCAAATGCCAATGATATGGTCAGGCTATCATTAGAGAATTCTTACCTAGTCTACATGGCTTGCCTATGTGTAGTATGCTATGAATATGTTTTATTACCATTGGACAGGAAAGAAGCAACTTTGTCCTATGGCAAGGCAGAATATTGCCAAGCTGGAAGATATATATGTATATACAGAGTAGGTGGAGTCCAGGAGATGCCATGTAGCTGCCAAAGAGTAACATACCAGTTACCTGTAAGCCAAAGCCAAATGGTTATATACGGATTTATAGAAATGGATTTAATTTAAGATGTAAGGGCTAGCTAGGAATATGCCCAAGCTATGGGCCAAACAGTCTTGTAGTTAATAAAGTTTCTCTGTGATTATTCAGGTTTGGGCAGCTGGGAACAAATGAGCAGTCTTCACTTACACCTATGAGTACTCAAAAAGTAAGGGCTTGCTAAATCTATATTGGTATTGTAATACACTCATTTCCTCCAACCACATTTTAAAAATGTGTCATTCTATCTTCTCCATAATGGATTATATTACTGAGGACAGATGACATCCCAAGTCTCAATGTCAACACACTGTTCAAATGAACCCCATTGGGTCTTTATGAGACCCCTGCAAACATGCAACTCCACTTTGGTAGCCCTAGCATATTTGCAAGTGGTGACATAGTTAATAAGCTTGAAGGCCCACCTACTCTGATCCATGGAAAGACATTAAAATAATTTAATTCAAGGCAACACCAGAACAAAGATAAAAAACGTCTAGTAATGTTTCTCTAATGTCATCTAATGCCAATCAAATCAAGAAATGATCAGGGAAGAAATTCTAACACTTTTTATGATTGCTCTCCCCAACTACACTTCCATATTCATGGAAAACCTAGTGATTATGTATCAGTCCTCCTTCCTCTGTTGCTAGTACAGCTCTATGGAAGAGAGGCTCTAAAACAAGAGGCAAGTGTTTCAGATGTGATGTGGATTCTTCAAACTCTCTTAATTCTGTATATGTGTTGCTGTTATTGGTTGATGAATAAATCCATTCTGGCCAGTGTATTAGCAGAGTAAAGCCAAATGGGAAATCTGAACGGAGACACATAGAGGGAATCGGTGGAGGCAAGGAGACACCAAGTACTTACTGAAGGAGAAAGATGCTGCCAGATCCTTCCTGGTAGATCATAGCATTATGGTTATACACAGATTAATAGAAATGGGTTAATTCAAGATGTAAGAGCTAGCTAGAAATATGCCTGAGTCGTTGGTCATGCAGTGTTGTAATTAATAAACATTCTGTGTGATTATTCGGGTCTGGGCAGCTGGAAACAAAAGAGCAGTCTGATTACAAAATGGTACCTCCTGTCTAGGGCATGGATCTACATAAGACATAAAAAAGCTTTAAAGAAAAGAGGGCTTCCAGACACACAAAACTGGAAGCCCAGGGCAGCTTTTCTGTAGGTGCATTTTTTAAGAAAGGCTCTGTTTGCTAGAGGAAATGCAGCTGTATACATGATAATTACTGAAATGTATTTTCAAGACTGTCTCTGCTCTTCTCTGAATCTCTTGCATGCATGATAGTCTCACTTTGATTCATGTCAATTTTCTTTCTTTTCCGGCTTCCTTTGAAATCTAAGTCTGTAGTATTACATATTATTTGTGTTGATATACTTCCATTTATTTTTTTTAAATCTGGAATTCAATAATTTGCTTGATGACTTTAAAAACTGGGGACAACTTCTCAGAGGTTATAAGTATTGTCTATTGTCTCAGGTTGATATTCTCCATAAATATATATTTAAAATAACATTTATTTTTTTTACAACAGGTTTTTGATTTCTGGTTGGCTTCAGATCACATGAAAATCCTATATGGCCTGGACTGAAATTTATGGTACTTTCCTGCTGATATGTAAGTAACTTCCATAACTTTTGAAATTTTGATGGTTCTCTCCTAAGAAGAGTATATTAGAACCCTGTCTGTCAAATGTTACCTCAGTATGAGAAAGTCAAAGAATTCTTAGAGCCAGACAAGACACAGATTTCTAGAATTCTCTTTCTAGACTCAGTCAGAGTTTTCTGTCGGACACAGCAAAAGAGAGGTGGATGCAGGATCACCTAATCAGTTGCACCTGTTCATCCTGTATCTGTGACATGGAATGTGCTGGAAGAGTCCACATCATTGCCGAGTCTATATACTTCCTGCAGATCTGTGTATTCTATGGCTATACATTCTGGGTATTTCAATGTCACATATTTAAATATTGTAATGATCAACTTTACAGTATCATCTCTGAAATCTGCTCAGTTTCTTATCAGACCAAAGGCCCTTCCATCATCTCTGTGGTACACGTCAGCCGCTCTTACCCTGTCCATGTGGAATTGATTACTGAATATTACTAATTTAATGGCTCTAATAATATGAAACACTGTACATAAATATTTAAATCAGATAAATCAGTTTGAGGTCTTAACAGGGCAGGAAGGGGTAAATCATTCAAGGTATATATACACAATGTATACCCAGGAGTACATGAGGCTGAAGCAACCATTTTTATTTATTTGCATAATATAACTGAAATTTAGTGCTTTTGCTTTTTGATATATAGACATAACTCAAACTGAGGATGAGTTTCTAAGTAGCATGGATTGAAGGTTATGTGTCTAGCTATCAGCATATGAGAGTCCAGTATCACACACAAGAGCTTCTAACAGAAGCTATAGCAAAGGTCTCCATGTTAATATTCATTGAAACTTTTAACCGGCAATGAGAGAGAACAATGCACAATGCACCTGAAGACTATTTCTAGTTTTTGATTTCTATAAATATGGTCACTGAGGTGAAAGTTAAAAACTTTTTTTTCTGATAATTCATACGACATGTGTTCTTACTTTTACAAACAGTATTTCTTAATAAAACTGAGGAAGAAAAATGAAATGTTCAAATACATTATTCTTAGAACTTAACACATAGAGAGAATAGAGTCAATCATTCAAACATAAACACCTTTTTATAAAATGTACTGTTCAAATACATTATTCTTGGAACTTAATGCATAGAGAGAACAGAGTCAATCATTCATATATATATATATACACCTTTCAATAAAACAAAAAAAAACCAACCATTTTTTTAATGCAGATTCTCAAAGAGACAGAAACTGATTTTGTCTTGTTTTGAATTGGGCACATCCAGTTATGTAGTTGACAACAATGAATACTTTAGGGAGATAGAGAGATGGCTCAGCAGCTAAAAGTGTTTGCTGTCTTCTTAGATGACTTGAGTTAGATACATGGACCCACATGGTAGGAGGACAGAATCAATGGCTGCAAGTTGTCCTCTGACCTTCACATGCAGGGTTTGTGTGAGAACACATACACACCAAATTAAAAATTAATAAAAAGTTAAAAACTACTCTTAAGTGATAAAGCAGATGATAGTATCTTAGTGTCGGTTTTATTCAACCATTAATTATTTACTAGCTGATAATCATAAGACTACCCTTTATTAGATTTGGAACTAGAAAAATATCAGTTATGAGACTAATGTTTTGTGTCTAAGGAAGTTACTCATAGCAGCATGAAAGTGATAAAATGATTCATCATTTTAGTAAGAACAAAAACCACTGATTGCTTGCCAGTATTTCTATCTCTTTGTAGTAAAAGTTATGTAATAGAATTATAATGTAATAAAATATAATTTTAATAATATAATAAAAAGAGGTTAAGAAGAAGTTACTTGATTAGCTTCGTTTATATTGCACTTCTTTTTGTAACTTATACAGAATCATAGATAGCTTGAAGGAAAGTAATGATTGTCCATTGAGTATAAATTGTGTTTCTTTTACTACAACAATACAGAAATTCTTAAGAAAATGTTAGTCTGAGTCCTGAACAAACATACAGTGCAAAGGAAATAAGATGTTTCATATTATTAGAGCCATTAAATTAGTAATATTCAGTAATCAATTCCACATGGACAGGGTAAGAGCGGCTGACATGTACCACGGAGATGATGGAAGGGCCTTTGGTCTGATAAGAAATTGAGCAGATTTCAGAGATGATACTGTAAAATTGATCATTATAATATTTTAATATGTGATATTGAAACACCTAGAATGTATATCTATAGGAATCACATAGAATAAAAAGATCTGCAGGAAGTACATAGACTCAAACTGTGTATGTTTGAGTTGTTTCCAGTCAGCTACAGAAAATTCTGATAAATTCCAAACTTAGTTCTTTACTCAGGTCCCTTGAGATTTTGTTATTTCCTTTTGTACTGTGTTTCAGACTCCAATGCAATTTTATCGAACTTGGTCATTCTGGATTTTCTTCTAAAAATAATCTGGATGTGGTTGTATACAGCGATAATCCTTGCACTAAGGGAGTGGAAACAGAAGGATCATGAGTACAAAGGAATCCTCAAGTACACTGTGAGTTTGTGGCTAGCAGAAATCCAAAAAAATTAGTATATCATTGAAGAAATCATAGAGGACATTAAACATTCCAGAGAAATTTAAAAATAAGAGAACATGGTACAAGAACTTCTTTAATACAGCGAAGGATACATGTCCAAATGGCAGAAAACATGGGTAAAGTAGCCAGGACACTAGAATACTGAAAGATGATACTTCAGTGGTATAGCTACCTAAGGTTTCCCAGGGAACCCAAAGACACAGCTTTCATGAGAGGTCACACAGTCAGAGTGCAGTGATGGGGCTGCCCAAGTCACCCATACTTAATCCTTCACCCATGTTTCTGTAAGTAATTCTAAAATTATATCATTGGTTCACCAATATAGACTTTGTTTTCTAGGGTTTCTATTGCTGGGAAGAGACACATGACCGAGGCAATTCATATAAAGGAAAGCATCGAGGTACTGGCTTACACTTTCAGAGGTTTAGTCCATTATCACCATGGCAGGGAGACTGGCGGATGGCAGTATTCAGGCAGATATGGTGCTAGCGGTAATTAAGTGTCACACCGAGTGAAGCCTGAACTTAGGAGACATTAAAGTACATCCCCACAGTGACAATTCCTCTAACAAGGCCATACCTACTTCACTATGCCTCCTAATAGTGGCACTCCCTTGGAGGGCTGGGTTTTTTTTTGTTTTTTTTTGTTTGTTTGTTTTACAAAACCACCAAAAACTTAGACAGAATTCTTCCTTCTGTTATTGTCCTTCCTATTTGGAATAAATGGAATATTCTCTCCAGGAATAGTTATACAACATGAATACTAAAGAATACTTCTTGAATTCCCTTAAAGAAATTTAAAGATGGTTAATGTCTTGACTCAGAATGGTAGAGTTCAATAACCCCAAAGACTCTGTCTCAAAATCTAAGTACAAGTTCTGAACACATTTTGAAGGGGAACCTAACAGGACTTTCTCAGAGTTTATACTTGAAGTGTAAGAAAATAAAAATAAAAACCCAAAAATGAATGACAGAATATAATCTACAAATGCCATGACTGGAAAAATTCAGCAGAGATTGGGAGATATAAGGGTGCTTGGTTTGAGAAACACTGCATTTCAAGTATCCTTTGGATGAAAACAGAGCTGTGGAGCGTGTTACATGGCTCCCTAGCTGGAGTGTTTAGGGGAAAGCTGGACTATAGAGACTGCCTTGGGGTTTCTCAGTCTATAATGGCATTTAAACTAACAAACACATCTAAAGTCACTAGGGGAGAAAGCAAATTTAAAAGGTAATCCAAGAATTCTTCTAGGACAAGTGAAAATTAGGGCTCCTCTAATATAAGAATGAAATCTCTTCAGAAAAGTGGATGTAATCTTGGATGCACATCTTGGGTGTGTCTGCTAAAGGCTGCGCTTTCAGAAAGCCTCTGGGATGTGACAAAACTGGTCACAAGAAGGACAGTTGGAAGTTTTGTGTTATAAGTGCCCATGTCCTCAACAACTCTAAGACTTTGACAAGTACTCATGACAAGGTCTCCATCTTTGGAAAAAGGTCATCTGAAATGAGGTTTAGAGCTTCAGATCTGACTCACAATCTTTACACGCCTTGTGGCCTTGGTTGTGCTGTGGAGCCAGGAAAGGCAGGAGACAGGGAAGTTTGAAGGACTATACCTCCCACAGTCAGCACCCAGAGCAGGTCAATGGAAATAACTAGAGGCTATTTGGTCCATGAACCAAGGAACTTATAATGGATACATCCATGACTTTTAACAGAGGTGAGGATTCAGGAATTCTCCTAATTTTGTGATTACAATATTTAAGATAAAAAAGCAAGCATAGTAAACATTGGTGTGGCTAAACCCCCCTTAGTCTGTGGTCTCACGCTGCAGTCTCAGAGCTGCTACAAAGGCGGACACCCGAGAGCCTGTAAACTTGTCAGCCGCCTCTAACACTGACCTCTGATGCTAAACTGACTGCTAAAATAAAAGGCATGGCCTGTGCCCAGGCACAGCAGGCAAGGAAAGACAGGCACCTCCTGGTCCCAAGTCCCCAGTGGGACACTGCCAAGTCAAGAGCATGGTTTATGCCCCACCATATGGCTCAGCTTCAGGCATGAGCCTAACCTGACCTGACAGCCGCAAAATAGTAGCTTCAGGAAACTGAAGTGCCAGGTTCAGACAGGTATCTATAAAAATGTAAATGACTGCGAGTTAAGCCTGTCAGCTAGACAGACTTGCAACTTAGGTCAAAAAGGTAGCTTACAAACTTTTAATAAAATATCCAATGGTGAAAACCTTATTTAAAATATCCTATGGGAGATCTTGAGCCACTAAGTGAAATTCTTAAAGGGAACAGTGATCCAAGTTCCGTTAGACAGCTTACAGAAGCTGCCAGATAGGTACTCACCCAGGTAGAGTATGCTGTACAGAGACAGTAAGTACATTATAGTATCTATGATCAGCCTTGGCAAGCATGTATAAGACCTACAAAACTTAATTCTACAGCAGTATTAAGACAAAACTGTCCACTATTATGGCTGTATCTTCCCATTTTACCAGCTAAGGTATTAAACTCTTATTTGAAGCAGTCGCTTGGATAGCACAAAAGAGTAGGATGGAATCTAGGAGATATTTTGGCAGAGAACTGGCTATGATCAATGTTCCTTGTACTAAGCAACAGACTGATTGGTTATTTCAAAATAGTGATTTTTGCGCAGTTGCATTAGCTCAATTTGAAGTCCAGATTAACAATTTTTCCCACTGCATCCATTGCTGCATTTCACACAACTATATTCCTTTATTTTTCCTAAAGTTGTAGCAAAAGATCCTTTAAATGATGCCATGTTAATTTTTGCAGGTGGTTCTTCCAATGGAAGAGCCGCATATGTTAATAGAATAAGTTTAAGAAAACAATTTAGATTAACAAGAGAAGCTGCTTGTCAAATGCTTAAGCAATGTGACTGATGTACACCCATAATATTTACCTTTACCCCAACTGGAAATAAATTCCCAAGGACTACTTCCTAATAATTTATGGCAAATGGATGTTACTCATATTACAAAGTTTGGCAAATTAAGACTTGTGCCTGTGACAGTCAATATATATTCAGGATTCTTGATGACCACTGCACAAACTGGGGAAGCCACTAAGCATGTAATAACTCATTACTTAAAATGCTTCTTATTTACAAGGACCTCAAAAATCATAAAGATGGAAATGGGTCCAGATATGCTAGTAAAGCATTTTAACAATTTTGCTCCCAATGGAAGATCAAACGTAAGACAGGCATTCCTTATAACCCTCAACGACAAGGAATCGTAGAACATACCCATGGCACCTTAAAAACACAACTTCAAAAAATAAAACAAAAAGAAATATATCTTCAAACACCACATAATGTCTTGAACCATGCACCTTTTACACTAAACTTCTTGAATATGGATGTTCATGAGCAATCTGCTGTGGACAGATTTTGGCATGATGGCACCAAGACAAGCTTTGCTAAAGCAAGGTGGGGAGACCCTTGCACTGAATTATGGGAAGGACCTGATCCTGCATTAATATGGTGTCGAGGGCATGTCTGTGTTTTTTGACAGGATGAGGATCAAGCGAGAGAGCTTCCAGAATGTCTGGTTTGATGCATACAGCAGAGGAATGCCAGTCCTGATGACATCACAGTCACTGACGACTCCATAAACAAGCAGAGAGAGTTTCCTAAACCTGTGATCCTGATTTCCTCATCCCACCATGCTGCAGGCCGAGGAAACCCCTGAACCAATGCTCCCGACTTACTACAACTTGCTGCAATCTGAGAAGGGAAAGAAGGTTGTGGTGACAACTGTGATTCCCAGCCTCTTGATGTACTTGCTACTCAAACTTCCAGACCTAAGGAGTCCCATTTACCTTAGAGTCAGCCCAAAAATACAGATTGGACATTTAATTGTTTTACACTTTGGGACACAGTACTCATTTTGCCAGTATGATATTCAATCTGCTGTTAAAAAATAAGACCTGACAACTGAGACCTCTGTTTTCCCCTCATAGGAAAAAAGACTCATTACAAGGAGTGACTGAAGCCCCTCTTCAAATATGAGGAGGGTAGCCTGAAAGTTTTTTGCTGCTCAGAGGCTGAGACAATTACTTGAAAGCAGAAATGCAGTTGGATTCTTACCCATCAGAGAAACCTTTTTGTGTTTGGATTTTGATTAAAATGGATTTAAGAGGATTGTGATTTGACAAATTGTGTGTTTATTGTTAATTTCCACTCCAGAATTATGGTATTGACCTGCTACTGTTTGTAACTGCTTTCTTTAGTTCACTATAAGATGTTAAGAAAAGATTGACATTTCTGATGAGTTATTGGATTTGGCATATTTAATAAGAAATTTAGATTTTGATACAGCTAAAAATTATGTTTTTAAAAAAGCTAGTCCAATTAAAAAAAGGCATTCCCAACCCTGGTGATCCTCCACTCCTTTAAATAGGAGATTGTAGCCACAGGAGCTTATACATTCACAAAGCATTATCTAATTGTAGATAAACTCTTGATAGAAACTTGACTCAGAGATACACAGCCCAGAAGTACTTTCTCCCTTAACCCTTTGCTTACAGAAATCAGCAGTCAAAAATGGGTTTGAGCCTTTTCCTCCTAGGCACCTAAAACATGGGTATGTATGATTGAAATGCATGTACCAAAGACAGGTAAGTCTGGGAATGGGAAGGTGTTCCCCTAAGGCAGACACAATCAACTGTCCTGTTGCAAAAGCACAGGCTTTATTAAAATTAACAAAAAGGAAGGAATTATGGAGGCTCAAAAAGGCAAGCCTACGGCTACCTTGTCTGATGATCAAAGAGTTTGGAGGTTGCTCAAAATGGTTGACAAGTGTAGTTACACATCCCGACTCAGGATGTGGTTACTTGGTTCTTTTGACATTAAAATGGCTCATACAAGTAGATCCATTCCATCCTGATAGATGGTCAGAATATGCAAGCATGCTTCTGATACTTCTTTTATAATATGAGGTTACTTGGGGAATGGCACCTTCAAGATACCTGTTTTAGGGTAACGTTACTGCCAAAACCACAGAACATTAATGACTTGATATCAAAATGTTAAAATAATTAACTGTTCAAGCTGTCAATTGTATCATATTAAAGAAGTCTTTTGTTGCCTTCATTTCTTTTTTAGATTGGGGTATAAAAGTATATGGAAAATTAAACACAGACAATTTCAGTATTCACTGGAATGCCTCCCTGGTACTATTCTATAGTTTCTGTTTTATTAATTTTCATGTGTCTTCATATTCTTTATTCATATTTCTAAATCCTCATGCTGCTACCCTGGCAAGAGGTGTTTTTGTCAAGACTGGTCCCTGATACATGTTCCTACAATCACATTCTTCGTAAACACACAAAAAATAAAGTATTTGAAAAGATGATATCTTTTTGGGTATCAAATCCAAGTTTATTTTTAAAACTAAGAAGGCTGAACACAGAACAAGTATTTACCAGTTTTCAGTTGTCAGTTAATTTGATTTTCAGCCTCTCAATCAGTACTTACTGGGGCCGTACTCTACCCTTTATTTGCAGAAAGACATTAGGTTTAGCCCTCAACTCTGGCTCTTGGGAGGAAAGTTTTCTTTATCTATAGGATAAACCCATCAATTACCCATATATCTCAGATAGGATTGTCCATTTCTCCTCACCTTAATTCCATGCACCTAATTGCTAATCCTTCAAAGCTGGTTGTCTACATCATTCCCTGTCAACACTCAAATCATAGTTTCCTTGAGCTCAGATGAGTCAAAGGGAAACAAATTACACAAATGAAAGGCAATAGAGGTGCTTTAGTTGCACCTCATAGAGACAAATCTCATTGTTTAGAGTATCACAAAAACACAGCACCCATCTCTCTTGATCTGGTTGATTATAGGCTGACACACAACATTGACCAGAGGTGATGTCCAATCAGTATCAATGGCATCTCTCACATTGCTACCATCAAGGTGGTATCACAGCAAAGGCTTATATATTAATATTCATCTGAATATGGATAGTCCTGGTGGGCAGAAGTACTGAAATGAGAAAGAAAATGTGTAGAACAAGTTTAGACTATAGAGAGAATGACTCTCCTTCTGGCTGCTATCACAATAAAAGGTTTGTATTTACTTGCCACAATCTTACTGTCACAAAAAGCCTACATAGCAATTGTTTGTTGATAAAAACTAAATTATTTAATTTTAGTTCCCCTTCCTTAAATGTAAAAGAACTTTGATATTCAAATGTACAAACATAATATTTTCCATCACCCATATCATCAGTTTACCAAAGCAATATCTCATCCTCATTCCAGATTTCAGTGCAATTAGAATCTGATGGTGATTTGTGTACAATAATATTTCTATAGATATTTATCTAAATATATATGTATGTGTACATATACATATATACACAGACATGTGTATATATGTGCATGTAAGTATGTATATAAAGTTTAGTGCTGGTTATCCCAAATTCATAATTCAATGAGCTTTAACTCAGTAGTTACCACACATAACACACTATAGTTAATTAGAAATGAAAATGACAAAATTATGAGATACACTTCCATGTCCATGAAACTCATTACATACTTTGTAGGTCTCTAAACTTGAAAAACAAGACAAATATAAAATAATAAAAATAATTTATTCAAAATGACTAATTTGATATTTTTGGATCCTTCTAAAGAAGCTACAATAAAATCCACAATGAATATTCACTATATAGTTGTCAAATATAGTGGCTTATATGTTGATATAAAGTCAGCAATATTGGCTGATCTTCAGACTGTGGAATACTAAGTAGAGAAGCCCATATGTAGCAATACAATCTAACCCTGATTACATTTACCCTGTTAATGTATCAGACAAATCTCTGTAAAGAATTTGGGACCAGAATTCCCAAAACCCCTGTCTCACACTGACCTCATTACCCAATATTAAGACTACTCTTAAAAACCACATTAAATTCAACATCATAAAACAAATTGAGAAATTTTTCCAATACTTACATATTAGCAGTAGAATATCGGTATTTTTTGTTCAGGTTATCAATAACTGTCATGTCCTCTTCTGGCAACTGGAACTCAAAAACCTGTCACATAAGTAGACAGATTTTAGAATGACCACATCTTTGACAATCTGAAAAACACAAGCTAATCAGACTAAAAGATGTGGGGATAAGAGCTTCCAAAGGACTTTTAAGAGAATAGCAACAAAAAGTATTCAAGTTATTAAGCAAATGAATCTCAGCCTTTTGCTAAGATCAAATGAAACTATTAATGAATACCAAATGAAAGACGAATTCAAATATATTACTATATAAAATCTATTTAAATTTCACTGGACTACAGGCAATATCAGACCTCAAAAGAGACTAGAAAAGAAACCAAAGTGACAAATGAAAAGATTACAGAATCAGTTGCATGCAGATCTGGAGGAACCTAATGATCGTGGTTTTTTTTTGTTTTGTTTTGTTTTGATTTTGTTTTGGTTTTTTTGTTTGTTTTGTTTTGTTTTTTTTTTTGAGATAGGGTTTCTCTGTAGCTTTGGAACCTGTCCTTAAATTCACTCTGTAGACCAGGCTGGCCTTGCTTTGAACTCACAGAGATCTGCCTGCCTCTGCTTCCTGAGTGCTGGGATTAAAAGAATACACCACCATTGCCCAGCATGATCACTTTAAAATATATGAGTTAGTAACAATTATCATGAATACAGTAGGCTGTGTACATCCAATCAATGAATAGCTAAAATATATTAAAAAATGACACTTTCTCATATAATCAGAAATTTCTCAAATACAGATGATATTTTGCTTAAGGGATCCAAAAGCAGGCTCAAAAAGGATGTCACTATTGAAATTTGCAACACTGAAAGCAGCAAAATGATTTTCAGTTATTAATAAACCATCAACATGAGAGGTTCCTTAAATATGCATTTTTATAAATAGAGGAAGGAAGAAACAGAAAAAGTGTCCAAAATGTATTAGTTGATAAAACTAGGTAACAGGTATCAATTTATGATTTTTAATTAACTTCTATAAATTTGAACATTATCAAAGCAAAATGAACATTATCAATAATTGATCTAAATTATTAAGTTCAAACTGACAGAATACTTATGAAGGCTTTAATGGACAGAGTAAAAATTTACTTAATAATATTAAAAGAAGATCTAAAATTCAGAAATGTATACCTAAATCATATTTTAAAAAAAGCTTGCAATGTAAAAAAGAAAATAGATCATGTTTCAATGCATGAGCCAGCATTGAGAAAATGTGATGCCAAGTTTTATCTGACCAGATGCAGTCAATAAGAGCAAACGCGTTTAAGCAAAAAGCATAAAAATCATAATAAAGCAAGCTTGATGGCATAGCTCAATGTTAGAGAAATTGCCTATCATGTGTGGGCTCTAGGTTCAATCTCTAAGACTAAAATTGAAAGAAATAAATTAAACAGCAATTTTCTAATACAATGATCACAAAAGAGAAAAGCAAACACAACAGTTAAAAGAGGGGTCAATTTTGTTGCTAGAAATGTGTAAGTGCCATTTTACAAAAAGTAAATATTTTTACATCATTCCCAATTTTACATAGCACTCAAAAACTTGCTTTACAATAAAGACCAGTTGGGAAAAAAATATCACCCATAAAGAATGTAAAAAAATTCATTTTGCTACGCATATAGGAAAGAATAATATTCATTGACCACAAAGTAAAGACATGAATGGTGTGAGCCCAGTAAGGAAGAGATTCTAGCACATAAATATATATCATAAAACTAATGAAAACAGGGATGAACTATGAGGAAGATACTTCAACAAACAATTCTCAATCTGAAAAGCAAACATTGAGAATATATAAATGTGGTAAATGGGCTGTAAAGTGTCCCTTCCCCCAACTCTTCTAATTTCTGAGGATACACACTTTTGTGATATGAACATGCAAGTTTTTTTTTTTCCCAGTATAGGATCATGTCTCTCTCCCATCCCTTGAGGTTTGCTGAGCCTGTAACTTATAATGACCCATGACCCACAGAGCGTAAAAACATTGATAATGTGGCAGTGTTAAGCTTAGAAATGAAAGGAGTTTTCGAGTATCCGGTCCTAGCTGAATGTGGAGTGCACCTGTAACCCTGGCTCTTGAGAGGCTAAGAGCAGAAGACAGTGAGTCTGAGATGAGCCTAGATTGCAGAGAGACTGCCTGAAAAAAGACAGGACAAGAAAGAACAATAGCATTAATTTCTTTGTTGTAAACTTGTACATTGCAACTGGCTTACTGGACAACTATTACAGGTAACAGTACTTTCCTAGTTGAAAATAAAGACAATCAACCCACAAAGTGAATCAATATATGAAGACTATTCTTTATGAGCATCAATATAAATTAAAAATTTGTATAAAATAAATTTTTAATGAAGGTTGAAAATCACATAGTCTGGTTACCTCACTTCAGGGAATGAATGACAGGTGTTCATGTGTCCAAGACTACAGAGCATATTGTTATCTTAAAGAGGAAACAAAGTCAATTTTAATCCTCTACAGCATGAACCCAGAGTGCTATTGTAGAGAAGAAAACGCTCACGCATACACTTGAAACACACGTGCCTAGGGAATGCCAGGCACAGTCACCTGATACAAGAATACTGGAAGCTTGCAAATAAGCCTTCGAGGGAGAAACACTGTGCAGGAGCCCTGATGCCCATAGTCTTTTCTTCACCTTCATATTCTCTTTGATCCGCTTCTCATTGAAACTCTTGGCAACAACCACAGTCTCACGCTGCAGTAGATAACGGAGGGAAATTAGGACTGGAGTTTTTTTGTACTTCTCAGCCATAGCACCAAGAATTGGATCTTCCAAGAGATATGGGGCATTCTCATCTACCCTGAAAAGAAAGGAATGTTGACTACTTGAGATTAAGATTTGATGTGTTACAAATCTTACACAACACATGGATTTGCTTACGCTGGACCTAGGACTATTAAAATTTGACTCCAAAACCAGAATACTAGCATCATCTGCAACATTTTCAGAACTGTATATTGATGTTACTTAGATCTGGAAATAACCAGGCTAGCTTAAAGATAGACAGATATATTTTATTTATTATAAGGGGAAAACTCACGCCACAGAAATGGAAGATCCAGGCTCTGCTGGACCACAGGGGAAGCTACACAAAGAGCGCACCTTGGTGGTGTATAGGTTTTTATCTCCAGGTACCACAAAGCCACAGCTAAACTAGGTTCCACATCTTACAGATTATTGGTTAACAAGGTTTTCCCAATCAACTGTAGATTGTCCTCCCCATTCTCAAGCCTGTTGAGTAAATTCCAGAAAACTTGGGATTTCAAGACTGAAACTATTTTGTATGTGCTTTTTAGGTACGATTTAGTTACAATTCTCATTACCAGTTCTTATATCGTTGGGTTCCTAGAGCACCATAAGCAACCAGAACAATGTCGTTTGACTTGCAGTAATCCAAGAGCTTGCTCTGGTTGAGATATGGATGGCATTCTACCTGTAGATGAACAAGACAGAAAGATTTCAGGTTATAGAGAACCTCAAATATCCATGAAAAAGAAGTGTTCATAAGTAAAAGAAGTGGAAAAGTCTACACTATGTAAAATCTGAGTAGAAAAATTTCAACTTCAAGTAATGATCCTCTTTTAAAAACCAAAAACATCCCTGAGATGAACTGACTGGACCACTAAATGCAGAGACAGTAAGAAAATATGAAGTACAGATAGGGCATGGAGAATAAGCTCACCAAGCCTCGGATTTGAATTACACCATAAAGCAAGAATTTGACTGAAAACATTTGAGGGTAGGTATAAAGGACAAAAGAGTAAATTTGTAGGGATTCTGCTGGTGACATTTGGGTATATTTGGACATCAAAGCAATGAGGGGTTGGCAAGGGGATTAAAGAGCTTGCCATGCATGCCTGGTGACCTAAGTTCTATTACAGAACCCACATAAAGTTGGAAGGAGAGAGCCAACTCCACAAGGTTGTCCTCTGACCTCCACACAGACACCATTGCATTCACGCCTGCCTACCCACACAGTCACACACGGACATACACATGGACACACAGAGAGATACAGAGACAGAGACAGACAAACAACATTCATATACATACACACAAAAAATACATTTTTAATTGTGTTTAAAAAATCCCCAGAGAACCGAATGATAATGGTACATGCCTTATAACCCCAAAATTTGGGAGGCAGAAGCAGGTAGACCTCTGTGAGTTTGAGGCCAGTCTGGTCTACAGAGTGAGTTCCAGGACAGCCAGGGGTACACAAAGAAACTCTATCCCAAAAAAACAAATGCACGCGCGCGCACACACACACACACACACACACACACACACACACACACACAAAGAAAAAAAAAACTCCCAAGGGAAGATCATACAAATCGTTTATACAATGTCACATGGTCATCCTTGAAGCAAGATATACTTTATGTGTTCAGGAATGTATGTGTAAACATATATAATAGTTACAAAGTAACAAATACATACACACAGACATACAACACAGATATCTGTCCCTAATGTGCTACTACCAAAGTAAAAATTCCCTCAGGTCATTGACAACTAAGGAAAAATAACAAAGCTTACCCCATTACTTAGGGATAGCTGTGATTCATCGTCACTTATTAATCAAAATTTTATTTATAGTAGAATTCAATGAAGAAAAAAACCAAACAAGTATCTTAAAATAAAAACAATTAACCTCTCAAACACCCCAGTAAAACAGATAATTCAGGCAAAAATATACAAAGAGATGTATGAAATAGGTTTCAATTATGGGAAACCTGTGTTAAAACATGACTCAGGATAGTAATAATTGAAGCAAAAAAAATCTCTTTTTAAAAAATGTCTCCAAATAACAAGAAGAGCAGAGGGACCAATTTATTAAAATTATAGAAGATAGAAAGGAAGTTACAACAGACACAATGAAATCCAGAGGATGGTTACAGCATAATTTGAGAACTTACATTCTAAAAAGCTGGAAAATCTAGAAGTAAGCAAATCCCTAGACTCATATGTCTTACCAAAGTAAGTGAAAATATGTAAAAAACTTGACAAAGTCAATAATAGCAATCCAACTAATGTAAACAAGTAGAAATCCAGGCCCAGAAGAGTCAGTACTGAATTCTACCACACTTTTAAAGAGAAATTTTCACGTTAGCATTTGTGAACTTGACACAGTCAGAGTTATCTAGAAATAAGAGTATCAGTTGAGAAAATGCCTCTATTGGTTGCCTGTAGGCAAATCCACATGCCATTTTCCTGATTAATAATTGATGTCACTAGAAGACACCACCACGGGGCAGGTGGTACTGAAGTGTAATAAGAAAGCAGGATGAGCAAGTCGTGGGAGCAAGTCAGTAAGCAGTCTTCCTTATGGTCTCAGCCTAAATTCCTGACTCCAGGTTTCTGCTTGCAAGAACCTTCCCTGACCTCCCTCAGTGAAGGACTATAAGTTGCACAATGAAATAAACACGTTACTCTCCAAGTTTCTTTTGGTCATGGTCTTTTATCAGAGCAATAGAAAGCAACCAAGACAAGGGATTGACACCAAACTGTTCAACCAAGACAAGGGACTGACACCAAGCCATGTGTCATGACATGGCTCCTAAAACTGTTCTGTAAACTAGAAAGAGAAGGAACATTATAAAACTTACCCTACAAAGTCAGAAATAACCTCCTGTAGAGAAAGTCAGATCCCCTAGAAATGGACTTATGAGCTGCCATTTGGGTGCTGGGAAATGAACCTCTTTCAGAGAAGCCATCGCTCTTAACGACCAAGCCATTGCTCTACCCCCTTCATGGTTCTTTCATTCTTGCAGTCTTTAGTCATCTTCTGTATTACCAAGTGCAACTCTCCTTGAGTACTTTCATATTTCCATATTCTTGCGTGCACAGAAGCACTGTGGCTTCCAGGCTTTTCCACAAACACTTAACTATCAGAAATATAATCAGCATTCTCTGCTCCATGAAGTTCAGGTAAATAAGAGAAGAGGATTGTGGCTTCTAATAAAAGAAGAAAAGAATGAAGAGCAGAAGAAAAAATACTGTGGATGCTCACCTGGTTGCACACAGGCTTGTGCTTGAGCCCTGGCTTGTTCAGGATCATCTCCAGCTGCCTGCGGTTAAAGTTGGACACCCCAATGGACTTGGCCAGCCCTGCATCCTTACACTTCTCCATGGCCTGAGTCAGGGGGGAAGTTGGTAAAAATGATTTATGAAAGTGGCTGGAGATGTTTATAAATACCAGGAAAGGAAAATAAAGCATATGCACTGATTATTAAGAAGAGAGAAACCAGCTTAAAATATGGGCAGAAGATAAAGACAGAATGAATGCCTTAGGTCACCTAAGAAATCATATATTGAAACATATTTATCCCAAACCTTTCCCAGTAGTCTCCAATATATTCCAATTATGCTGTCCTACCTGCAACTGCAAAATAACCTTAGCAAAGATCATGTGTTTCTTGATCTGAAGGCCCACATCTGACTCTCACATGTGAAATTGAGACCTGACTCCCTCTCTTAACTTCCCCTGTGCTCTGTATTCCAAGTACTTACCTCCCAAGTGTCATGGAGATCCACTGTATCAAATAATATTTTCCCATTTTCAACTGTTGGATTAAGATTGTTGTCAGGCTAGAATATAAACAGTCATTGTCACCATTCCACCAGTGTCATGACTTTCCCCATTGTAATGTTCCTTGACAAAAGGCAAATTAAAAAAAAGATCAGTGGTCTTGAGGACACATATCTACAACCCTAGAATATGGAGGCAAGAGGGTGTGGACTCATTGTTAGCCTTGGTAACACAGCAGGTTCAAAGCCAGCCCCATTTTTTTTTAAAAAAATCAAAACTAAAGAGATTAAGATAAAAATAAAAATATTAAATAAAAAAGAGTCACAGTTTGAAGTGAGGATTGATACAAGCATGTTTATTTTCAAGATGAATTTTTCACTGGAAAATGCAGATAAGGCATTCAAAATAAACAACCATAATCAAACTATATTTACTACCAACGGGAAAAGATAGAACAAAGGAAAACCCTATAAACAGAATTTCTAAAGACTTTTCCAAATTCATCAATCTAGTGTGATTTGGGTTCCAAATTTTTCCACATGAATTTTCCTGATATATTCATTTAAGTTTTTTATCAGTTTATCTAAACAAATCATCAGCGAGATTAAAGTTCATGCTGAGCACTGAAGTAAAATAGGTATGAAGATGCTGACTGCCTACCTTCATTGGCACTGGGAAATGAATAAGATAGAGGTCAACATAGTCCAGCTGAAGCTTTTTCAGTGACTTTTCCAAACAAAACCGGACCAGTTCTGGCCTATGGCACGTGGAGGGGAGCTGCAATTATCAGAGTGAGAGCTGTGATACATTAACACATTGCCCAAATTTGTGAATTTCTTTTACCCAAAATTGAGATTTTTTTCAACTGGTCAAAAATTGGTGACCACAGAGCAAAAATACTCTGTCCAGACTTAAGTTTTCCATTGTCTAATATATTAATGTCAAGTCTGATACATACCTGAGGTGTATTGGTCAATTGATAGGAAAATGGTAGGAAATTAATACTTGTGTAAAATTGGATAAAATAATAATAACAACCATTCTCTGAGTTATATTTCACAAGAGTTTACAAAGGAGGTTTCTCTCTTATCCTTTCATTCATTTAGCCAACAGGAAAAAGTTAACATTCCTATTATTTACATAAATGAAAGGAAGTATTCTTGATATTTTATCATATAATAGACACAATACAAGACTCTAGCAATGTTTCATGAGATACTCAGGACACAAATTTTTATTCTTCTCATCACCAATGAAAGTGAAAATGGATATTAAGAAACTTAAGTAACATTAGTCACCCAAGAAATAAGATATGAGATTGTTCTAAGATGCCAGTCTTATCATAGTTCTGTCCATGTTAAATCACACTGTTTTTAGGTGAGAATCAAAATAACAAAATAATTTTACCCTAAGGTTACAAATTCAAATATAGTGGTGAGCAAAGATCCATTAGCTGCCTCTGTTTTCAACACCAGTTTATCATATGTAATTATGTGGTCAAATCATACAATCATCAACACACCAATTTCATTCATTTGCATACCAGCATACCATATGTGTGCAATACCTTTGAAGTATAGAATATATCTTCTCACTTCACAGTACCATAAGCAATCTTGTCACGGATGGCCAGTCCTACTTCTTCCTCATTTTGGTACATATAGGCTGCATCAATATGGCGAAATCCAGCATCTATAGCTATTTTGGTGGCCTCTGTAATCATACTCTTAGGAACCTAGAAAAGCAACCAGAGGGAGTATCTTGAGATCCGTGTGATTGAATTAATTCTGAAACAGCTAGTTACTTTACAAAACCACAAGTTTCTGCTGTGTTAAGTGAGTTCTGTCTTGGGGGTGTTGAATTTTCCCAGGGTTGCCTGGCCCTCTTGCTCTCACATAATGAGAATTCGGCATCTGAGCCAAGTCTTCAGACTGAGACACTCATGAATCACTGCCATCCAAGGCCTTCAGGGACTCCTCCAGGTTCACTGATTTGCTGGGAGGATCCCCGGGACTCAGTATACAGCTGTAACAGTGGTTGTTATTTATAGAATAAGGTTATAAAGTAAAACAACCCCAATACAACGTGCATGGCAAGAGAAATAGTATTGAAAGTTTCCCCTGGAGAAATCACGCAAACACATAAATTCCCCTCACGTTGCACTAATAGTATACATGTATGCATTGTTTCCAGGAAATCTGTTGAGAGCCTCAATTCCTAATTATTTAGCTGAGGGTTTATATAGGCATTCTCTGAAGTCACTCTAAAATGTACTCTTCCAAGCAAATCAGACCTTTACAAACTCTGTTCTTTATGCAAACAGTTAAAAATATGGCCATTCTTCTCTATTATGAAATGGTGATAAATAAGGTTGCCAGCTGTCAATCAGTATCTAGTTTAAAAATAAACACTGTAACACATAGCAGGATGCTGTCTTAACTCATCTTCCAACCATTCTAGCTGTATGATTGAAGTAAATCTAGCATTAAAATGTATTAGGCCAGGATATAGATTTAAACATAAGAATTACTTTTATGATATATAAACGGAACTATTTAAGTAACTTTGCTTGATGCTCAGAGGAGACTTTGAATTTGGGTCTTTGCTGGGGCTGTTGATATTTGAGGGTCTCTTTAAAATGGAATAAATGAACTTGTGTTATTAGGTAGAGATAATCTTTTTGGAGCCAGGCACAGAATGTTATAGTTTTAATCTTAATTGTCCCCTGATGGATCAAGTGATTGAAACCTGAGGACTTTAACCTCACTAGAAGGTCAGTCCTTAGTTAATTTATGATTTGATTATATCATTGGGAAATGGTAGAAATGAGAAGGGATGGTGCGGGAGAATTATCTGTATTCTGTCAATCATATTTTAATAAAACGCTGATTGGCCAGGCAGGCAGTATAGGTGGGAAAGCCAGACAGGAAGTAGGGGTGGAGCAAAGAGACTGGGAGTATTCTGGAAGCAGAAGCTCTCTCTCAGCGATTCCTGTACAGACCACCGAAGAGACAGCATGTAACTTGCCCAGCAGAGAAAGGTACGGAGTCATTATGGCTAACATAGATGAGAATAATGGGTTAATATAAGTTATAAGAGTTAACAAGAAGCCTGGCCTAATGAGCCAATCAGTTTATAACCTTATGGAGTCTTGTGTGTGATTTTCTTTGTTGCTTGCCGGCTGTTGGGGTACTAGGAGGGACAGAAACCCCAACAAGCCGGCCCCACATGTTACAAAGGGATGGCTCATTGTTAGTATAATGAAGAGGGTGGCTAACATTAGACACGGCATGGGGTTGAAGTATTTTGACCAATGTATATCACATGCACCAATCAAATTAGTGCAAATGCCATTTCTCTTTTCTTCATATTACATTTAGGATCTTTGAGTTACTCTCCTCCACATATTAACAAAATAAAAGTAGACCTGGTGGCACAGGTTGAGGCAGGAGGTTTCTGAGTTCAAGGACTGAGTAAGTAACACAGTGCAATCTTATCTCAAAATGTAAGTCTTTTTGTTAAGCCTGGTGATATATATAACTTCTTTCAATGATAGAATATTTACATAGTATGCTCCAGGGCTTAGGTTCAATCCCCTTTACTGAAATATATATCACTGTAAGATATAGTCAACATTCTATTGATAAGCCACAATTTAATCCTTATCTGTGCTTTGGTACCTATGTTCAACCTAATAATCACTATTCTACATTTCAGTCAAAAATGAAGCTGTCATAAAAGTGATATTTGTATCTGGTTTCTGTGTTGCATTTATTTTTAAAATGTCCTCTAATTCATGCAGTTTATAAAAATGTCAAGAATTAATTTTTCGTGGATTCTCAATGCTTTGTGTGTGTGTGTGTGTGTGTGCATGCAACATAATAATTCATTGTTTGATGAGCACCTAAGTTAAAATCATATTTGTTACTAATGGGACTTCATCTGTCACTCCAGTATACTGACTTTGTTTCCTTTGTACAGGTGAAGGAGTTTATGGGTAGAACATATAAAAATTTTAATTTTAGGAATTTATATATTGTCTTCTTTAGTATTTGTACTGATTTACATTCCCATTAGCATGTATGAGAGTTCTGCTCTTTCAGCATTCCATCAGTGTTTGTTTTCTGATGCCCCTTTTTAACAGACAATCTAAGACAATCTTTCCATTATCTCATTGTAATGTTAAATTTCAAAACATGCTACCGAGCCATAATAACCAAAGCAACATTGCATTATCCTGAAACAATGACATCAAAGGAAGAAAGCAGAGAGCAAGCCTTCAAATCATTAGTATAGGTAACATCTTTTATACATGTCCTCAATGTAAAGAACATAGAAACGAAAATACATAAATAAAATTATGTATACTTATGAAACACTTTTTACTTTTTTGAGTAAAAGATTAAAGTATATAATTTGTTAATTTTTTAACTGTGAGATTATAATATAGCTTCTACATTTGTCCCTGCATTTTCCTCTCCACAAACCTTCCCATGTATCCCTCCCTGCTCTCTTTCATATTGATGCTTCTTTCTTCATTAATTGTCATTACATGAATATATTTATATATATAAATTCTTAAATACAACATGGTCAGTCTGTATAGTGTTAATTATACATGTATTTTCAGGGCTGACCACTGAGTTTTGGATGACCAATCACAGTCTTCTTCCCTGGAGAAGACTATTTCTCCACTCTCAGTATTCCTGACTAGCATGTAGATCTTTGTGTAGGGAATGTTTGCAGCAAGGGAATAACAGAATGAAGAAATTTCCTGCAGATAAGAAGGAAATCATTGCTAAATGTCTTTCTATGCATGTTCACTTTGGTGGCTTAATTTGGATTCCTTTTAAGCAACAACAACAACAACAAAAATCTGGGTGTGTCGTGTTGGCATTTACAGAGGTAATTAGATCAAGAGGACTCTGACCAGATCAGTAGATTAATCTCTTCATTTCATTTCCGTGTTGGGGAGTGACAGAAAGTAGGGGTGTGGTTTAATTGGAGGAAGTAGGGGCCTGGGACTGCGTGCTTGGAATGCATCTTGCCCTAAGCTCCTTCCTTCACTTCTCTTCCACCAAGAACAGAAGAGCAGCTGCCTCCACATAGCCCACCAGCACCATCACCACCACCTTGATGTTCTGCTCAGACAAAGCTGACCAAGCAACAACAAATTGGAGCTTGGGACCATAATCTAAATCCAAAAATGAAAGAAAAACCACCCACCAATCTCTTCTTTGGGTTCTGTGAGGTATTCTGACCACAGCAATGCAAAAATAATAAATTATCTGGAAAATTATTACTATTCGGGGTACATAAAAAAAACTCAGAAAACTTTGTAACAGAATTCAATAAATAGAGAGGATGTGATCTGAATATACATTTCTCAAAAAATTCTGAAAATATTTGAGATAAAGAAACTTAGTGTCATGTACAAGCCTTTATCCAGACTTCATGCATTAAGGGTTGTTATTTTCTCTATTGGACCCAGCTGGAAACAGGCTTGTTTCAGTCTTGAAACTGAACGTGAAGACAGAGCTAAGAATTATAGTCCTTATCTTCATGGTCAAACTCTCAGCTCCCATTAGACCTGTCTGCTTTCTTCTGAACTCCAAAACCACCATCCTTACCTCTTCTGGATCATAAGTTCCAAAGCCAAGAACAGGAATGTGGTGGCCATCATTTAGCTCTGCACAGAGTTTAGGATTCATTTTGAAATGCTCTGCTTCTGTTTTCCCTGCTATTACTGGGTGCTGAGTAACAGGAAGATATACTGCAAATGTGGGGTGTAAGTTTAATCATTACTCATTTTCTGTCCAACCCTTAAACAGCAGGGTATTGGAAGGGAGGTAACACAGCTCACAAGCCCCTGAAAACTGGTAACAGCTCAATGATTTCATAGGAAGAAGAATTCTAGAGTAAAGTACCATATGCTGATACATTATTTAGTCTTTATAAATTTTTCTCAGTATAGTCTCCCACAAACTGTCCTAAAACAGAAGATTAATTGAACAACCATTGGCCATTTGTTACTTTGAAAACCTCTTTACCTCTATTCCCTTATTTGGACTCATGTTTTTCTGGCCATGATGAAGCCTCTTCTTAGTTATACATGATAAAAAGAGTAAGCTATCACACACCACACACACACAGTCACATTCAGAGAATTAAAGAAATGGGGGTGGGTAGGTATATGGCTCAGTGACTAGGATCACTTGCTCTACAAGATGAGGACCCCAACTCAGATTCCAGCACCTACATAAAAGTTTGGGTGTGGCTGTGTATACCTATATTCCTAGAGCTACCAGGTAGGGACAAAGGAGGCTCACTGGGATGCTGGCCAGTCGGTCTGGTTCCAGCTCCAGCAAGAAACTGTCTCAAACAAGTAAGCAGAGAGTAACAGAACTGTATACTCACAATTCTCCTCTGGTCCACACATGTTCATACACCACACATGCATATAGTACTGCATATGAATAAACCTACACACAACACACACACGCATATACATTCAAGTAATGTACATATAACACATCTACACATATGTGCACACACACCATCACACACATCAAAAACATACACACATAGACAAAACACATATACTCAAATACACATACATCACATTTGTTCACAAATGTATACAATCACTGTCAGTCACTGAGACACACACTTAACAGTTATCTATTTCACACACATTAACACCTAGTCCCACAAACACACTCAAACACACATGGTAGCATACTGGCATGCTCACACTCACACACTTATAATCACAAAAATTCATTCATATAAACACACACTTTACAATGCCTACTTAGAGAACAATAGTCACACACTGAAATACTAAAGCACATCACAAATACATACACTTCACAACTAACACACAGAGAGCACACATACCCACATATGGCAATGCAATCCTACAAAATGACTCACCTTCTCATATACTCTCATTCACTTACTCACTAAATCTCTCTCTCTCTCTCTCTCTCTCTCTCTCTCTCTCTCTCTCTCTCTCTTACACACATACACACACACACACACACACACACATACACACACTAAAATCACACTACACGCATATCGGATTCTAGGGAATGAACTCCAGGCTGGTATGACAAGAACCCTTGCACACTCAACCATCTTGTCAGTCCATATGTTAACTATATATTCGCTCCTCTCAGTCTACATTTCTGCCAGGGAGAAGCTGATATCACCTTTCACTGTTAGTGCAGAAACTCAAGCTTCCCTAGGAGGTTAATTCATACTTAAAATGTACTTCAGGTAACGACCCGCGTGTTTACTGCTTGTGACTAATTCACAAGGAAAACCTAAACACTATACTAAGGGACCCTCTTGCTCTGTGGTTTCTACTAAGCCTCCATCCATCGAGGTCTGAATTCAACAGCGGTAATCATTGGGCCCTATTTCCTTTTCTCATTCTTCCATTTTCATTAGATTCAGACCATCATTCAAACGAAAGGTCATCATATCCCACTCTCTCTCTACAGATTTACTGGGGGGGTAAGGTCCCCTGCCATTTTCGCCTATTGTCCTGCATTCATAGCACCTATATAGGACCAGTGTGCACAACAGGAAATTGCTTTGCATACAGGGATTGTTTTAAATAAAAACAAAGCCCCTTCTGCTCTGTAGTAAAACTAGATATTTCCAGGCCTTAAGACCTTGCAGAGCAGGTCTGACAACTGTTCTACAGGAAGGAGGTCAGAGAAGGTAGGAACTATTAACTGTTTGAAGTACAGGAGTATGGTATTACTTGAGACTCAAGTAATCAGTCTCTCATCTGGTCTCCTTCCTTCCTGTTCCTGCTTTCCTATCTCCTCCTTTGTCCCTTCCCTGGGTCCTTTTGTTCCCCTCTCCCATAAGACTCAAAATTCCTTAAGTCTCTTAAGATGAGCATCTGTTTTTCAACAAAGTTCTGTACAAAGACAGAACTGAATCCTTGACAACTCTGTCAAGCCTCACAGACCAAGAAAAAAACAGACCATCTCTTGACACTGAGGAGGCCATAGGGCTTTTTGTTTTCCAGCATGTTCTAATCTGTACTGCATGCATGACCTCACTTAATTCTGCCCTGCCCTGCCCTGATTACATGCTCGTGATTTGGTTGGATTCTTCTACACCCAAATCTTGTTTACTTGTGAAGAAATTAAAACAAAAGGACAAAAGACTTGTAAAGTTAGCCCAAGTAGTCTGAGTTCAGACGACTGCCAACTTTATCATAATCCAATCTGCTGATGCTTGACTTGTATACCAGCGACCCTGAACATTAATATCTTTCCTTGTCTTCCCTTCATTTCTTTTCACTTACTGTGGCCTCTCCAGTGAACCTTTTATGCCTGTTTTTCCTATTCTTTGGCCAAGAATAATTTCCTCATAGCTGAAGCTCACCCTCAGTTACTGGTTCTGTGACTCCTTCAAGATGGAGAAGCCACCATATGTGGGATCGAACTTGGTAGCCATTCCCTGGTTAGTCATTACAGAAAATGCTACATATAAAGAGACAACTGATTAGAACTTTGAGTCTGAGCACTATTCATCATATTCTGTATCTGTCCTATTAGAACTGCCTCCAGAGATATTGAAGGTCACCTATCTTGTGTTCAGCCCTTCCTTCCATATATCTGGGTCCCATAAATGCAGAAGTGGGTCTCGGGATGTGTCTAAGTTAGTACTGTTCTCACATATTCAAAGTCCTGTGTTTGATCACTAGAGAAGTAGATATACTAATTCATGCCTATAATCCTAGCATGCAGAAAACAGAAGTTCAAAGTAAACCTTGGCTACTCAGAAAATGTAGAAGACACTCTAGGCAATATGAGATGCTACCTCAAAAAAAAAGTTTAGATAAAAATTAAAGACAGAAGTCACCAAGTTTATTGTGGTTTCTTCCTTTTCTCTTCCCTTTAGCACAGAATTCTTTCCTTATCACAACCCAGGGTATTTCACAGAGTTCTTTGTTCTGAGCTCAGCCTTTAACCTGTGTACACAGCTAGAAACAACATGGCATTTGAGGTGACAGTACCTGATAGCCACAGGCATAAACTAACTTCATAACAAAGTTTTCTAAATTGGAGACAAGTGCAGAGTGTACCCTGTATTCAATTCCAGACTTCCTTGAGGAGTCTTCAGATTGGCTATGCACACAACACCCTCCCCCTAATTCGTGAGCTGTTTCCTATACCAGTTCCAGCCTGCACTTGAGACAAATCCAGAAAACAGCTTATAGTAGCCAAATGTTTCTTTTTTGTCCCCGATCCTGCACATGAGCCCAGAAGTCCAAGCCTTTTGTTCTCATAATGGTCGCATAAGTTGGTGCTGATCTGGACAAGTTACCACCTACACTGGCACTTTCAATGACGCTTGCGGATGTCAAAGTCTCAGAGTTTATTCTACAAATACACACAAATACCTGTCAATTGAAACATATTTAAAAGAAAATAGGTAATAAATGCCATAGCTGAGTTGACTGTAGCTATTTTGTTATTTAATATTTAAGAAGTCACTTTTAAGGACTTTGAATACTTCATGATTTGGAGTTCTTTCTATTTCTTTATTCTTTAGTTCAGTCATATGTTTGTTATACAGCCCAGAGTAGCCTCAAACTCACTGCAGAGCTCAGGCTGACCTCAAACTCACCCTCGTTTACTGCTTAGCCTCCTGAGTGCTAAAATGCCTAACACTCACTCTTTTCAAGACAATATTTATTTATTTTATCATAAGGAATTGAACTGCATTCTTCCAAGTACACTATCCACTCAACTTCTGTGACCCTTATACTGAATTTATTTCATTCTCAATATTTCATTGTGAACAAGTTTAGGCAGGAACTAACATGAGTTTTTTGGTTGGGGCTGGCCTTGCTGGTTTTGCTTCTCTGTCTTGAGAACTGATACAGAGAAAACCAAAGAAAGTACTATTTCCCAGGGGCGATATAGGTTTTACTTCAGAAGTTGTAGTTCAAACTCATGTTTTCTCTTTCTCTTTCTCTTTAGCATGGTAGAAATGAGAAATTTTACAAACTAACAGATTGTGTGATGGCCACTCTTGTTGTCAGCTTGACCATATGTGGAATAAACTACAAAACAGAAATGGAAGGCACACGTCTGAGAGATTTTCTGCTTGGTTTTAAGTGGGTGACTCCATTTCTAGTCTAGACTTCTGATGTAGGAGGACACACACGTTTAATCTGGATCTTGAGGTAAAAAGACATTTCCTTAATGTGGTCCACATGTTCTGGGCTTTTCGTTCACAACTAGTTGTTGTTGGATTAGCTAGACTGTAGCCTGTAAGTCATTTCAATAATCTCTCTCTCTCTCTCTCTCTCTCTCTCTCTCTCTCTCTCTCTCTCTCTCCCTGACTAATATACTGTTAACTATTATTTATAGTCAATATTTTTTATGTCTTGAAGGGTATTCTAATGTTCAAACACATCTATCTGAATCTTGCAGAATACCTGAAGTGTGTGCAGGTTCCCGAAGAGGCCAGAAAACATCGTCAGATCCCGTGGAGCTGGACTTACAAACGCATGTTAGATGCTCTCTGTTACCCCAGCAGACGCCATCCAGCAGACTCCTTCCTAGAACTTTGTAGCAAAACAACAGCTATAGCCTCACTTTCCCCATCCAGATCTCCTGTGTATCCCATAGAATGGGTGTTTCTTTGTGCTATTTCTTGGCTTCTGCTTGTCAGGATACCTTTCCCTTCACCCTTCAGAACTGTAACACATTGGTGAAACATTTCCCCTCTGAGCTGCAACACCTCCACTGGGGAAACCTTCCTCCTACGAGCTGCAACACATCTCACGGGGAACTCTTTCCCTCCTCAGAGTTGTAAGACTAATTCTGAACCTGAATCCTGAACCTGATAGAAGGGAAGTGGGGAATAGCTTTGAATGCACTGCCACAGGAGACAACTTTCTGAAGGGAACACTAGTAGCACAAGCATTAAGATCAACAATTATAAAAAGGACCTCATGAAACTGAGAAGCTTCTGCATGGCAAAAGACACCATTACTTTGACAAAGCAGCAATCTAGAGATTGGGAAAAGATTTTTTTTTTTACCAACTCCACATTCAGTAGGGGACTAATATCCAAAATATATAAAGAAAACTAGACATCCAAAAACCCCCAAAATAATTAAATTTAAAACAGGATACAGATCTAAACAGAGAATTCTCAGTAGAAGAAATGCAAATGGTTGTTAAACAGTTAAGGAGATGTTCAACATCCTTAGCCATCAGGGAAATATAAATCAAAGCTACTGGGAGATTACATCCTATACCTGTCAGAATGGCTAAGAGCAATAACACAAGTCACACTTCATGCTTGCGAGGATATAGATAAAGGGGGACACTCCTCCATTCCTGGAGGGAGTGCAAACTTGTACAGTTGCTATGGAAGTCAGTATGCAGGTTTCTCCAAAAATTAGGAGTCACTCCATTACAAGACCCAGCATATACCCCAAGGACACTATATCCTACTGCAAAGACACTTGCTCAACTAGTTCATTGTGATTTTATTCATAATAGCTGAAATTGGAAACAATCTGGATGTCTCTGGAGTAAAGAATGAATTAAAAAATGTGTTACATTTACACAGTAGAGTATTACTCAGTTGTTAAAAAAAGACATCATGAAATTTGTTGGCAAATGAATTTTTTATAGTGCTTTTTATTATTAAAAATTTCCACCTCCTCCACTCCTCCCACTTCCCTTCCCTTCCCTCTGCCACCCTCTCCCCCTCCTACTCCAGGCCAAAGAGCAGTCAGAGTTCCCTACCCTATGGGAGGTTCAAGGTCCTCCCTGTTCCCCCCAGCTCCAGGAAGGTGAGCATCCAAACAGACAAGGCTCCCACAAAGCCCATCCATGCAGTAGAATCAAAGCCCAGCGTTATTGTCCTTGGCTTCTCAGTCAGCCTCCACTGTCAGCCACATTCAGAGAGTCCTGTTTGATCGCATGCTCCATCAGTCCCATTCCAACTGGCCTTGGTGATCTCCCATTAGATCTGTCCCACTGTGACAGAGGGGTAAATGCACCCCTCGTGGTCCTGACATCCTTGATCATGTTCTCCCTCCTTCTGCTACTCATTAGGACCTTAGGAGCTCAGTCCAGTGCTCCAATGTGGGTCTCTGTCTCTATCTCAAACCATAACCAGATTAAGGTTCTATGGTGATATGCAAGATATTCATCAGTGTAGTTATAGGACAAGGCCAGTTCAGGCACCCTTTCCTCTGCTGCTCAAGGAACAAGCTGGGAACATCCCCTTGGACACCTGGGAACCCATCTAGAGTTGAGTCTCTTGCCAACCCTAAAATGGCTCCCTTAATTAAGATATATACTTCTCTGCTCCCACATCCACCCCTCCTTCATCCCAACCATTCCGTTCCCTCAAGCTCTCCCCATCCTCCCCTTCTCCCTTCTCTACCCCCATCTCCCCTTATCCCCACCTCACCCGCACCCCGGTGCTCCCAACTCCTGCCCGGCAATTTTGTCAACTTCCAATATCCAGGAGGATAAGTATATGTTTTTCTTTAGGTTCACCTTCTTATTTATCATCTCTAGGATCACGAATTATAGGCTCAATGTCTTTTATTTATGGCTAGAATCCACTTATGAGTGAGTACACATCATATTCCTCTTTTTGGGTCTGGGTTACCTCACTCAGGAAAGTGTTTTCTATTTCCATCCATTTGCATGCAAAATTCAAGATGTCATTGTTTTTTTTACCACTGAGTAGAACTCTAAAGTGTATATGTGATACACCTTCTTTATCCATTCTTCTATTGACGGGCACCAAGGTTGTTTCCAGGTTCTGGCTATTACAAATAGTGCTGCTATGAACATAGTTGAACAAATGCTTTTGTAGTATGATAGGGCATCTCTTGGGTATATTCCCAAGAGTGGAATTGCTGAGTCCTGAGGTAGGTTGACTCCCAGTTTCCTGAGAAAGGGCCACACTGATTTCCAAAGTGGTTGCACAAGTTTGCATTCCCACCAACAATGGATGAGTGTTTCCCTTACTCCACATCCTCTCCAGCGTATGCCATCATTGGTGTTTTTGATGTTAGCCCTTCTGACAGGTGTAAGATGGTATCTCAGAGTTGTTTTGATTTGCATTTCCCTGATCGCTAAGGAGGTTGAGCATGACCTTAAGTGTCTTTTGTCCTTTTGAACTTCTTCTGTTGAGAATTCTCTGTTCAGTTCAGTGCTCCATTTTTTAATTGGGTTAATTAGCATTTTAAGGTCTAGTTTCTTGAGTTCTTTATATATTTTGGAGATCAGACCTTTGTCTCTTGCGGGGTTGGTGAAGATCTTCTCCCAGTCAGTAGGTTTAGGCAAATGAATTTAACTAGAAAAGAAATTCATCCTGAGTGTGGTAAAATCAGACCCAGAAAGACAAATATTGTGTGTATTCACTTGCAAATTATTATTAGCAGTTAAATAAATAATAACCCAGCTACAATCTGAAGACTCAGGGAGGTTAGGTAATGAGGAGGGCTCTATGGGAAACACATGGATCTCCCAGGGAAGGGGAAATAGGACAGATTTTTCTGGTGGGCTGGGAGCCAATGGGAACAGGAGAGATTGTGTGTGCAGAGGAGATGGGTTGGAGGCAGCAAATGTGAGGAGAGAAAGGTGGATGTTCTTCTCTGCATGTGTATGTTAGAATTATTCAGTCATACTAAGAACATATCCAGCACTTCACCGTTCCTGTTTTCCTCAAAGAAAAACCAGAAACTCTGACTCTGGGCCCACTTAGGAATTTAAGAGAGAGGGGAAGGAGGTAGTTGGGAGGTGGGATCAAGCATTAGGGTGAGATCTTTGGTAGTGAACTCTAAGATGAAATTACATCATTGGTCCACAGCTGTTCTTCACATTCTCATCTGGTGATGGAATCTCTGCATATGATTCTCCTATGCTGAGCCATCAGGCGTGTGGTCCTAATCAGAGCTGTGTCCTGTCACCATCATGTCCTTCAGCCTCCCCAAACTCTGAACGAAATAAAAATAGAGAAACTCCTTTACACTGTGTTCTACAGAAGGTACTTCTGGTACAATTGTTAAACGAAATTTAAGAAAGTTCCTGTGGTCTCTTATGAAATAAATTAAGATAAGTTAGTAATTCAAAGAGTAGCCGGCCATTTCTTCGCAGTCATAGTCACAGGAAGAGTACAGAAGAACTTTTAGGGAAGGTAGGAATACTGTGTGCCTTGGTTGTGTTGCATTGCAGGTAATATGGGATACTAATTTATTAAAACAAAAACAAACAAACAAAAAAACCACGAAAGCAAACGAAGGCAGGATAGCACCGCCGCAGGTACCATCGAGTCAGAACTTGAAGTTCTAGATTCTGAAATTCGGGTAATTGCATAGTTGCAGAAGTCCTGGCAAGAATGGCATTTTTGTGTTTGAAAGAGGTGAGCGCAGTGCATGTTGGGATCTGTAGTCCGCGCCTAATTTGGCTCTGTTTGGGGCTGGTGAGAAACTCCTCCCTGGACCTAAGAGTGAGCTGTTGCTTCCAGACCCAAAAGACCCAGTATGGGGTCTTATTGATGATGTCCTGCGCTGCCCACTGTGTCTTAGATACTTGGCTCCCAGTATGTCCTTGTCACTGTCTCCTAGATCAGACTTTCTAAGCCACTCTCAAAGACCGAGATGGGACTGACTGACTCGCCGAACCCCAAGCTATATCGAAAGTGTCAAATTCCTAACACAGAGCTCTCCCTAAGTGAGTAACCGAGTTAAACCCTACCTAGTTCTGAGCTACCTAGAAAGCTGACTGCCGCTTTCTTGAGCATATTATGATCCCACACCCCACCCCCTCCCTCTGCCCGCCCCCCCCCCCCCCCCCCCGCTCCCATGCCATTCTTTCCAGCTGTCCTGCTGAACCAAGAGAGTGGCATTTAGAAATCCCACCACTATTCGTCCTCAACGGAACTTGCGGTGCCAGAAGGGGCTAGGGAGAATCTAGATGAGGCGACACTGCTGGGAACCTGATTTCAGAATTCGCCTGGTCACCCCTTGATTGCGTGGCTGGGCTACATAAGCGCCCCCTGGTGGCGCGACTGGAGAAACTAGCCTCAAGGGTAAAGTTGCTGGGCCGACAGTACCTATGAAAATCTGAAACTGAACTCTTTATGATCAGACTACAAAATTCACATATTCTAAATATTAATTCTCTTAGAGTATCAGCAATACTTATCGAGATATTTCCCAAAAAATCCTATGTTAATTTTTACATGATATATTTGTTATGAACAAATACCACCATTTGTGTTTGTGTTACTTTGTTTTGGTTTTTGAAATAGGTTCCTATGAAACTCAGCTGGCGAGTTATGAAGTCCAGCCTAGCACCAAATTTGTAGTTCATCCTGCCTATGCTGCCTGACTATTGGGATTTCGGTGTGTGTCACCACACCCAACTTATCTCTGCTGGGTTTTGGGTTTGGTGGTTTTGTGTGTATTGAGACAGGCTCTCCTGTAGCTCACGGGCTGCCCTTGAACATGCCATGTAGCTGAGGATGACTTTTAACTCCTGATCTTCCTTTCTCTGCCTTTCAAATGCTAGAAATACGGGTAAGTGCCACCGAGCCTGGATCTGCTGTTGTAATGAAATTCTTCATGACTGTTCTCCAAACTTCATGAATATCATAACTTTTTCTATATAGGAAACATAAAAATATTCTTTATTACCTTTAAAAAATTAATATTAGAGTGTTTTCTGCTGAGTAGATGTTTAATTATGCTATAACATTAATTAATATGTGAAACAATTTTCTAAATATACACCTTTGTTTCCCTAATTGTTCTAATAAAAGCTGGGGAGTCAGAAATTCAGATAAAAATCTGTCTGATAAACACCAAGGAACATCAGAGAGTCAATTGGCTGACCCTCTCTTCATGTTTTTTTTTTTTTTTTCATCTACAAGCCCCAGAAATTCTTTATTCCCTTTCCCTGTCCTTCGCTATCCGGACTCTAAATTCTTCCAATGACTCTATGACTCATCCCAGTCGGCCAATTGCAAACTCTGTCCTTTAATTCAGGGAGGCTTTATTGGCACTGTGGAATGACCGAGCAAATAATCCTCCTGCAAAATACATGTGCCATTTTAATTGGATAGCAAATATTCATAGTCACAGTAGTATGTATCTGGTGTTGTGGGTCACCCTCCAGAGAAGACCACTCAGATAATCCATAGCCATTTGAAAGTCTCTATTCAAGCCAGCTGGGACTACACTCAGGTACTCTAGAACCAAGTGTAATGCTGAGCATTTAGAGTAAAGGCCTTTTAAAGACAAAAAGTATATCCTATTCTTTTGCTTGGACGCTTCAGGGGGAGGTTTGCACAAGCAGACAGTTTAACAGAAGACAAGTTAGCCTTGGGTTGCTAAAATGGGACTGGATAATTTTCCACAGGACTTCCCATTAAGATCAAAATCTAGTTTAACCTAAAATGGTCTCAGCAAAAACTCAAGATGGAGGAACCTGGGCTCTATTTCCATGGTACACTGCTCTCTCTAGTTTTGACTGGCATATTTAATTTTCGTTGAAAACATGTCTGCATGAGTGTGTGGAAGTCAAAGCATTACCTTGGTTGTTATTTTTAAGATACCATTCATTTTTCTCTTTGTTGTTGTTGTTGTTGTTGTTTTCATTGACATGATCTCTCACCAGTCTGGAACCTGCCAAGTGGGCCAGGAGGGCATGGATACACCTGTCTTTGCCTCCCCAACACTAAATTTACAAGTGTGTGTGTTACTATATCTGGTTTTTTAAGTGTGGGTTTTGGGGTCAAACTCAGGTCTTCATGCTTTCAAGGATAGCACTGGTCTGGCTGAGCCATCACTCCAGCCCTAATGTATTTTATTTCTGTATTATCTTTATCAGTTCAAAGTCAACTCTCCATAATTCCTACTGTATAAGAGTAACTTTATTTTGTCTTATCATTATGTCATGTAAAGTTCATAACCACCTAATAAACTTCCACAAAAGAATCAGTCTACAAATTCATTTGCCATTGCCTTGGAATTTTTGATTGGTTTAGAACTGACTCATTGACCCTAGTGACACTGAGACTGTGATCATGATATAAAATCTAGGTTATTTTTGTTCTTGTTGTCTATTTGTTTTTGTTTTAAGAGGTGTAAATTAAATAATAATGAGGTGATAATATTAGTAGTATGGGAAAATTCCAGAAAACTGACAACACTTAATGCTGGAAGATTCTGCAATGGATGTCCTCATTCATTGCTAATGGAGGTGCATAATGGTATAGCCACCTTGGAAGATAATTTGATGATTTCATTTTTTTAACTTAATTCTTTATTGATTCTTTTGGAATTTCACATCATGCACCCCAATCCTGCTCATGTACCAGTCCCTCCATACCTGCCCCTAACCCTGCAGTATGCCCCCACGAAGCTCCCTAAAAATTAATTAAAAACAAAATAAACAAACAAACAAAAAAAACCAGCTTGGTCCTCTGTTGTTGCAATACTTCTTCATTTGACTTCGTGGTATTGAGTGATGCAGTGTGTCAAACAGTAAACCCTTTTGTCTAATCAATACCACTCGCAAAATGTTCATTGTGATGAGCCAGTGGTCTGGTTCAGGGCCTCTGGCACATCATCATCACTGGATCCTCACTGAAACTCCTCTCAGGTCAGATGCTGTTGCTGTGAGTCATAGAGATTCTACAGTTACTGTTCTTGAAGACAAGGTCCTTCCCAAACTCCAGTAGGTCACAGATGGGGAAGATGTTAGGGTGGGCTAACCACAGGCCCAGAATTTGTGTCTTGGTGGTAGCTGAGCTGGTTGGACAGGGCCACTGGGATTGTCCCCTTCAGGTGAGAGACAGAGCCAGCTCTACAGGCCAATATCCTAGGGACCAGCTCTCCTATGCCCCTAGTGAGGGATGAGAACATTACTCTTGGGTACAGGGACTAGTTCTCCCATGTTGGGTAGGACCAGCTCTTTTACTGCAGTGTCCAGCTAGGGACACAGCCAGCAATCTGAGGGCTGGTAGGTGAAAGGTGGGCCCCACTCAGCACAGCCCGCAAAATTCAACACACATATTTCATATGAACCTATGAAGTGACACAGGACATAGGCATCATCACAGACACCAGTGGCAACAGGACCACAGTCTCAGACATGGCTATTTGCAGAAAGTTGGGTCCAGACATCCTCATGGCCCCAGTAAGAGCACAGGCCACCCTGATTGGTATGGCCCCTCCGAGCCCTCAGACAACAAAATAGTCTCAGGTTGCTGCCCAGACTCCAGACATCAGCACAGCCCCTGGTGGCAGCAGGAGCCACAGATATAAACCCAGACCATGGCTACTGCTGGACCACAAACCCAGACATGACCAGCAATAGCATCCTAGGTCCAGATAACACCCTGCCACCATGTGGCAGTGCAGGCCACCCAGATTGGCATGACCCTGGTGGCGAGACACCAACATGGCCAGAGACAGCCCTTGGGCATCTATGTGACCTTTGGTGGTACCATGGGCCACAGACATCAACACAGTTACTGGCTTTGGTTACATGAAGGACCTAGATATGGTCCTTGGTAGCAGCCTAGGCTCAGATATGACCATGGTTCTAAATGACAGCCCAGAACCCTGGCATCAGCATGGTCTTCAATGGTATCAGGAGCCACAGACATCAACACAAACCCTGGCTGGGGGAGAGTAATAAAATGTGTAGTTTTTATATGTTGCTTAATTTCTTTAAAGTAATTTCACATTCCCCATTATAACATATATTTTCATTTATTAATAATATTATAACACCTTCATTGTAACAATACATTTCATAGGATTTTACATTGTTATTGATTCATATTTTGTTAGATTAGTTAATGGATAAGTAGTGATTTTATAGCTTTTTGATAATCTTTCCTTTTCTTTAACAGACTTCAAATATATAGTTATAGTGGTATGCCTTTTATCTCAGCTTTCTAGAGAAATGAGGGAAATGAGGGGTGAGCATGGAGTATTTAATGAGAAACTGTCTCAAAAAATTCCTAATTGAGATGTTTATTAACAAAATATATAAGTCCAACTGTGTCCTTGAAACTCAATAGATAATTTTTTAAAAATTTACCTCCACATTCTTCTGGACCTTCTCTGAGCACAGCACCATCACCCTTCCTCTATGATTTCTTTAACATATTCTTTGTGCAAAAGATATTGCCCAAACTTAACAATTCTTAAAACACTGTGCTGGTCAAATACAGTATTTCAAATAATTTTCGAAAGTTTATAGAGTTTGTCTCACCATTGCTGTGTACTTTTAATATTAATTTGATAACACAATTTAATATCTTAGAGATATTTTATAGTTTATAAGTCTAACTTGTTTACCTAATAAGCACATAAGATCATGTTTCACAAATCAATTTTTAAATCTAAGAAAACTCGCTGAGTATTGAGTTTACACTGATGTGAATTAAGTCATGTTTGGCTTTCTTTTGTCTTCACATCTGTGTCATGATGACTCTTTCAGATGAGTTCCCTTCTTACCCACCTCCCAACCTCCCAATCTTCCCACAGGGAAATCTTATCTCCCTGCTCTTAGAGCCCTGGTTCTTGGGCTGGTGAAGGAAGTCCTGCGACTCTTGGTCACCCTTGCCAGATGTGCCTCACCTCCAAACTAAGAGTGGGATAATTGCAGAGTACTTTCTTCTTTCTCAAAGAATTTGAGGAATATTGGCTTATCAATAATCTGCCACTGTTAATTCCATAAAGGTTAAAATTTCTTCTAACTCCTACACAAAGCTGTCTACTAAATGACGGTCATCATCTCATGCCTTCAGTCCAAAACGTCTAGGCAAATCAGGTTGGTGTCAGAAGGAGTCAGAAGGAAATAAAACATTGAAGTCACAGAAATAGAAGCAGGCAAGAATCTTTAGGGTAGGACCTGGTGAACTGGCAGTGTTTAAAGGCTTGCTTCTCTTACAGAAGACTCATAGTTGGCTTTCAACAGCCATATGGTGACTCACAACCACTGGTAACTCCAATTCCAGGTGATCTGTTGCCCTCAGTGAACAAAAATATTCATGAGGTACACATACATGTAGGATACTCACATGTAAAATAAAAATAAATGAATCTTTAAAAATGTAAGAATCATTGGGATAAACATCTTGATGCTATCTCTCAAACTTCTCACACAGCTCTGGGGACCTAGCTTTAGCTGACTGTGAATTGACGAGACAAGAAGGTCTGATAAGAAGTGATGTGTTCAATGGCCAGTATCCAAGTCATGTCTCATATCATGATGCATAAACAGATCTTCTGGTAGGAATTCAAACAAGGGCCTCCATGTTAATATTCATCAGTAAATGGATGATTGGGATGTCCATTAAAACTGCAATTAGAAAAAAAAGAATGCTTAATATAAGAAATTGATTCTTCCTAGTTTTAAAGGAAGATAAATTCAAATGTTGGTCAGTAATAAAGGTTAGTTTTAGATGTACTAGTTCCTGCTAACAAGTTCATTTTCTTTTTACTATCAAACACAGTGTTGCATATTGTACTGGCTAGTTTTATGTCAACTTGACACAAGCGAGAGTCATCTGAGAGGAAAGAGCCTTAATTGAGAAAATCTCTCCATAATATCCAGCTACCAGAAAATCAATAGAGCATTTTTTAATTAGTGATCTATGTGGAAGATCATAGTCCATTGTGGGTGGTGCCATCCCTGGGCTGGTGGTTCTGGGTTTTATAAGAAACCAGACTGAGCAAACCATGTAGAGCAAGCCAGTAAGCAGCACTCCTCCATGGCTGCTGCATCAGCTCCAGCTTCCAGGTTTGTGCCCTGCTTGAGTTCCTACCTTCACTGCTTTTGATAGGGAACTGTTAGATGAAAGTATAAGTAAAATAAAAACTATTTTTCCCATGTTGCTTTCATCATGCTGTTTCTTCATAGCAATGGTAACCCTAACACGTGATTTACAAGTAAAGTTTATAAATGGAAAAAAATTCAATTTTTTAGACTGGGTCTCACATATCCCATGCTGTCCTCAAACTCACTATATAGCTGACAATGATTGGGAACTTCTGACCTTCCTGCTTCTATGCCCCAGTGTTGGGGCTATAGTTGTGTACTGCCATGGCCAGTTTAACAATGTTAAGACCCTGATTCAAGATGCATGATTTGTAATTTGGTAATTTGCATACTTTACTAGTAACACAAATATCATTGACAAAGATAATTCTTTTATTTTTATAGTTAACCATAAAGTACAGCAATAACACCTTTATACTTGCCATTTTCTCTTTGTACTATTTCCCCTAATTCTTAACTTTTATCTGTACATAGAGTAAGATTATTAATATTGTATCTTGAATTTTCTTGAGCACATATAATTTTTAATTGGGCTATTCTCATTTCATACACCATTCCATTATTTATATTGTAAATTTAAATTCCCCTGGGCAGAAAAATTACACACCGCTGCCCACACTCTTCTATAGGGTATGTCTTTTCTCACTTCCCACAATCTTACAGAAGGGAGGAAAACTAGAGACCATTTGTTGCTTCAAATTTCTCCCAACAGTTGGGTAGTGGAAGCACACATCTTTAATCCCAGCACAGAAAGGCAGAGACAAGTAGATCTCTATGAGTGTGAAGCCAGTCTGGTCTATAAAGTGAGTTCCAGGACAGGCTCCAAAGCTACATAGAGAAACCCTGTCTCGATAAAAAGGGGGAAAAAAATCTCCTAACAATAAGAACATCTCCAAGATCTCCCTTTGGTTTTTTAGCTCACTAATCTGAGACATCTCTGTCCTCTGCACTGAGATTTCTGTATTTCTTAAAACGCAAAACAATAGTTTCTCTTCACCTCACAAAGAACAACTGGTTTTATACAAAGGTAGAATTTGAGGACTGAGTTCAGGAAAAGGTATTGCGTATTCAGAGACTTGAATCTATTTAAAACATTGAATTGAAAAGTTGTAATTAACAATTGCATATGGAGTAGATAAGAGGGTCTAAATAAGACCATGGTTTCGAAAAGATATCTTTGATCCAGTTAGGAAAACACCCTGAGGTATGTGGGAGCTGATGTCATAAGCTCTGGTATTTAACTCAGGTAGATGGCAAAGTATATGTTTCATGACAAAGCTGTAGAAAACAGAAGCCTACACAGAGCTTCAGTTTGAACAAAGGCCTTGTATTATCCAGAAAGTTCTGCGGCTTGAGATGTGCAGAAGGCACATGTGGAAGTCAACTGACCCTGGTTCCACCATAGAACAGAGCCCTAGAGACAGTCTATAAGAACTCCCAAAGCAACTCATCCCTAGCTCACATCAGCCTTTGTCTTCTGCATACTGAGGTAACATTTAACACATTACATTTCTACTCAAAAAAACAAACTGAAGCAATATATTGATCAAAGGTACTTACTAATCTCCAGAATTGTATCTTAAATTTCTGTTCAAACCATCTAGGACTTTCATGTCCTCTGAAGTCAACTGGAATTCAAAAACCTATCACAGAAGTAGAAATTTTATTACTTTTATATTACATATTATAAGTCTGGGAAACCCAATTATATTCAAAAGAGTGGTACAAAGGCAATATTTAAAACACATGAGACATGTCCCAAATCTCTTGAAGATATCATTCACAAGATTTACACTATTAAGAAACAACAGGCAGAAAAGAAATAAAATAATGTTCTTACATAAGTGATCGAACCACACAATAAACCAACAACAAACTAGGAAAGAACCAGAGATGGTGTTTTTAAGATATATGAATTTAGAATATTGAACAAAACACTAAAAACTGAATTTTAATGATATGAGACAATGGTCTTTTATCCTGCCATTTATATTATTTTTTAATAAAATGCTGATTGGCCAGTAGCCAGGCAGGAAATATAGGCGGGATGACCAGGAAGTAGAGGAGGGACAACAAGAATTCTGGGAAGGGGGAAGTGCAGTCTGCTGTCATAACCCAGACACAGAGGAAGCAAGATGTGACTGCTTTACTGAAAAAGGTACCAAGCCACGTGGCTAACAAGACAAGAATTATGGGCTAATATAAGTTATAAGAGTTAAAAAGAAGCCTGAGATACTAGGCCAATCAGTTATATGTAGACCTCTATGTGACTTCTTTGGGACTTAATGACTGCGGGAACCATGCAGGACAGAAAACTCAGTCAACATTTTAACAATAGAGTTTACTAAAATGTATGGACAGAGACTCCTCTATCCCATTAAAAATGAGAAAATAAGTTTTATATAGTTTAATTTATAAATTGTCAAATGGTAATGAAGTCATCAGCAAATAGCATAGGAACTGGATTCCAAAGATCGTACCTAAATTAGAGATTAAAATTATCATCACTAGCTCCCAGTGTATTCAGAATAATGATTTTATGAATCTATAGTACTACTGTCACGTGTGGTAGAAGACGAGAGAAAATCAGTGTCTGAGCAGCTGATAAAGCTGTTAAAGGTAGGGTGGACCGTGATGTTGCAGTGTAAGCCAAACAAACCCTTTCCTCCCTCAAGTTGCTTTTGATCACGGTTTTAAGCCAGCAAAGGAAAACTAACTAGGGCATCCTGTTCACCCAGTGTCAGCTGTGTACAAGAGGGACACTGTGTAAAGTAAAAAGTGGCAACTGACACCCAAGATTGTCCTCTGACAACCAGACACGTATCAGATTATGTCCATATGCACAACACACACACACACACACACACACATGCACGCACGCACGCACACACGCACATGCACATGCACATGCACAGAAAGACAGAAGGGGAGTAGGGAGAGAGAAAGATTCTTAAATGACCTTATAGACGAAAGTAAATAACAGACATTTCTAGACTACTCCACCCCCACAACAATTGTGATGTGTAATGAAGTGCAGCTTAAGCTAGTTACCTAAAGAATAAATAGTAAACTAATGAAGGATAACAGTAATACAACAGCCCAATCAATAGAAAACCCTCATTGTCCCGCAAATGAGAAAACTCAATCCAGAAAGCAAGATGGTACAGGAAATAAAAGCCCTTGTGGCACAGGACTAAAGACCTGAATTCAATCCCTGAAAGCCTGAACTTCAACTGAGACAATGTCTCTGTAATATCCAGATCTAATGTATTTTCTTAATTATTGATTTATGGGAGATGCCTGGCCCATTGTGGGTGAAGCCATCCCTGGGTTGGTGGCCCTCAATTTTATAAGAAAGCAGTTTGAGCAACCAAGAGGAGCAAGCCAGTAAACACTGATCATTCATGACCTCTGCGTCAGTGGTTGCTTCTAGGTTCCTCTCCTGGTTGAGTTCTTATTCCAACTTCCTTTGATGGTGAACTACTATGTGCAAACAAAGCCAAATAAACCTTTTCCTCCCCAAGTTGCTTTTGGTCATGATGCTTTATGACAGCAATAGTAATGCTAGCTAAGGATATTTCACAGATGCTGCAAGGCCTACATCACCTGCATCATATCTTTGATCCGCTTCTCTTTGAAACTCCTGGCCAGTGTCACGATCCCACGCTGCAACAGGTAACGAAGGGCAACTAAGGCTGGTGTTTGTTTGTATTTCTTTGCCATGGTACAAAGAACTGGATCTTCTAAAAGAACTGGGCTGCTTTGGTCCACCCTGGAAGGGAAGGTAAAATGCTAAACTACAGAAGTTCAAAGTATCTTAAGGATAGGAAGCTTCCAAACTGTTATATACTCTAGACCATAGATATGCAACTATTCTTCTTGGGCCGGTAGAGTCAATATCACCTCAGGTCTTCTCAGAAATTTAAATGCCAACCTCTCTATGCCAGCTGAGAGTTAGATCTAGAAAGCTGTTAAAGAACTAAATCTATTTCAACAATGATATTTGAGATTTGCTGTTGTTTTTGTCACCTACCATAATGGATCTCGTGAACTTCCCAATGTACAGTAGGCAACCAGAGCAATGTCCTTGGACTTACAATACTCCAGCAGTTTGCTCTGGTTGAGATAAACATGACACTCTACCTGATAAAAAAAAATCAGATTATAAGAAGCTTTGCATTAATGGATGGACATAGAAAACGCTTTACTGAGTGAGGTAAGCCAGACCCAAAAAGAGGAACACGGTATGTATTCACTCATAAGTGGATTCTAACGATAATTAAAGGTCTTTGAGCCTATTATTCGTGATCCTAGAGAAGCTAAATAAGAAGACGAACCTGATGAAGATTATTTAGCTATCCGCCAGGAGGTAGGAAATAGACAAGAGTCCCAGGTAACCTTGGGTGCATGGGGGGGGGTGGGAGGGGTGTTGGAAGGGGAGAGGGTTAGAGAGAAGGGAGTAGGGGAGGAATGGAGAAACCTCGGTTGACCGGGATGGGGGGAAGGGAGGAAGGATGAATATGGGAGCAGGGAAGAATATATTTCAACTAAGGGAGTCATTTTAGGGTTTACAGGAAACTTGATTATATATGGGATCCCAGGTCCAAGGAGAGATCCCCAGATTGTTCTCTGGACAGAGGAGAGGGTGTCTGAACCGGCCTTGGCCCATAACCATACTGATGAATATTTTGCTTATCACCATAGATCCTTCATCTGGCGATGGATGGCGATACAGACAGAGACCCACATTGGAGCACCGGACTGAGCCCCCCAAGGTCCAAATGAGAAGCAGAAGGACGAAGAAAATGACGAAGGACTGAGAGGGATGCTATCACCCACTGATACAAGGGGTCGGATCTAATGAGAGTTTACCAAGGGCAGTTGGACTGCGACTGAACGAGCACGTGATCCAACCAGATTCTCTGAATGTGGCCGGATTCTCTGAATGTGGCTGGCCCGGAGTTTTTCTGAGAAGCCATTGACAATGACACTGGGACTAGTTTCCTCTGCATATACTGGATTTTTGGGATCCAGTCTGTTTGGATACTCACCTTCCTGGACCTGGAGGGAGAGGGGAGGAACTTGAACTTCCCACAGGGCAAAAAACCCTGACTGCCCTTAGGGACAAAGAGGGAGGAGAAGAGGGAGGGGGGGGGAATGGGAGGGTGTTGGGAAGAGGGGTGTAAATGGAAACTTTTATAATTTAATAAAATTACTTTAAAAAAAGAAGCTTTGCATTGACACAAAAGGAAACCATCAAAATGAAAGAATGTAAAATTTTAAAAAGAATAATGTGAAATTTGAGGCAGAAAGAACATTAAGTAGCAATCACTTTAACTAAATAGATTTAATTACACTTTCTTATAGAAAGGTTTTTTTTTAATAAATATCTGAGAAGAAATAATTCTATGGACCAGTTCTGGGATGTCAAATAACCTTTTCCACTTCATGAAAGCTTGGCCAAAGGGTCTTGATGACATTTGTTATGACAAAAGAACCAGTTTCATAAGATCCATATTAATGTAGGAAACCCATAAGTCCATCATAATACAGAGAGAAAAGAAAGGGTAAACAAATCCATTTGCTTATACTGACTTTCACTGTGATGGTTCTTTCAGAACATTGGTAGTCAAGGGCAAACTCTTAATCCCATGTAAAACTGATTTTTACCTTGATGTGTAAAACATTTTATAGAAATTATCATGTAATAATCCTAAAAGGGGCAAGTGAAATGGTGTAATAGGCTAAAGCACTTGCCTGTAGACCTGATGACTTGATTTCAGTTCCTGTGATCCAGATGGTGCAAAATGAGAACCAAGTAATTCCTATAATCCTCAGACTTACACATATGTGCTGGTGTGTGTGTGTGTGTGTGTGTGTGTGTGTGTGTGTGTGTGTGTGTGTGTAAATAGTTGAATTGCTGTCAGAAAGCAGGAAGGAGTAAATTTCTTCTCTGATAGATGTGTGTGGTTAGGCAACAGGTCAGCTCATAGTGCTCTGCCCAAAATTCCCATCATGATTTCACCATAACCAAGTAAGATATGTCATGAATCTAGACGAATTTGATATCTTCCTGTTAATTTCCCTGTAGCTATGACTTGGTTACTATACCTGAAATCAGAGGTTGTCAGGACCAAGGGCACAACCATCTAATATTCATATTATTAGCATCCATATTTTACTTTTGCTCCATCATTCTTTATTGCCCACCCTGTCTTTCCAGGACCTTTCATTCTGTGCACCATTCCCTCCACAGCATCTTTCTTCTTCCAATTGCTTCTCACAGAGGGAGAAGAAGTTGATCTTCTTCTCAATGGCCACACTATAACTCCTATCTCCTTTGGTTGCCTTTCCTTGTTCTAATTATTATATCCTATTAGACCTAAATTAGCCTCGATATTCCACTGTCTTTCAAATAATTTTAATGAATGTACTTCTATGTCCTCTCAGAGAGACTCCACTTTTAAAATTTCTGTCCCATGAAGGTAAAATAAATAGGACTAAACAACAAATGGATATGAGTCAGTGGTGCAGGAAGAACAAATTAAGTCATAAAAGGGCAATGAGTGGAAAGGGCTCACCTGATTGCACACAGGCTTGTACTTGAGCCCTGGCTTGTTCAGGATCATCTCCAGCTGCCTGCGGTTAAAGTTAGATACTCCAATGGACTTGGCCAACCCTGCATCCTTACACTTCTCCATGGCCTGTAGTGAAAGAGATAGTAAAGGAAAAATTGTGCAGTTGTTCCAAGAATTGGTGTTAAAGGGGATGCTCCAATCAATGTTGGCTTTGACTATCTAAAGATGGAGAACTTTAAAAAAAAAAATCCTGAGTCCTTAAGAAATAGGTGACAAGAGAAGCCAGGCCAGCTTCTTGAAAACAAGCTTAGTTCCAATCGCCCCTATTCTCCCTATCACCTTATTCCAGCCCACGCCACTGGCCGAAGCCTACCAGGCCATCAGAGGCCGGGACACAATCCTCAAAATCAGGTAAGCCACCAACCCAACCAACTCTCACTTACCCCACCCAGCATGAGCCCAAGTGCCCCTCTTTTCCTTGTCACCTGATCTTGACCACAACTCTGGCTGAAACCTTCCATTATCCAGAGACCAGGCCAGCATCCTGAATCCCAGGTAAAACCTCCCTCCACACACCCCTGCCTCCCCAACGTAACCCCAACCACTCCACCTCTCCTCATCACCTCTTCCTTGCCCTCACCGCTAAGCTGAATACTTCCACTCACCAGATGATGGACCAACACCCTGAGTGCCAGGTAATATTGCCTCTTCCCCTACCTGTGCTCAGCCACCATAACTTTAACTGCCCCTCCTCTCCTTATCACCATATCCTAGTCCACATCTCTGGTGGACGTTTTCCATCCCATCAGAGGCCAAACCAGAATCCTGATCCCAAGAGGTCAGATCAACATCCTGAACCCCAAAGACCAGGCTTACTTACTACCTGAACAAAACAGGAAGAAGTCTCCTACATCACCAGAAACCAGACCAGCATCTGAATTTGAGAGGACCCCCGGTCTGATCAAAAGTCACACACATACCTAACCAAAACATTAGCCCCAAACTTGGGCAGCAATTTCCTGCTGGAACAGAAGCCACCCAGGACATCAAGAATTCCAGCCTCCAGTATGGGTGGAGACCCTCTAATCAACCAAAGTCCTTGGGATCCAGAAGACAAGAAAGGAAATAGAAACTAAGGAAGAAAACATCTATCCAACAAAGACAAATCAAGAAATAGGCAACTAGACCTATAATCACTCCAAATCTAGATGCCTAAAAGTAACACAACAACAAACATAAACCAGGGCAATATACTACCACCAGGGCCCAGTCGTTTCACTACAGCAAGCCATGAATATTCTAACACAACCAAAGCACAGGGAAACAACCTTAAAAGCAACATGATGTAATGATAGAAGTCCTTCAAACGTAGATGAAAACCTCCCTTAAAGAACTGAAAGAAAAAAACGACAACCAAAATGTTAGAGGAAATCAAGAAATCCCTTAAAGAATGGCAAGAAAATTAAGAAGAAGAAAACAAATAGGTGGAAAAAACAATTCAAGACGCGAGACACTAAAATTGAAATACAAGCAATAAAGAAAACACAAAGTGAATACAGAAAATGGAAAATTAGGGTAAGTGAAGAAAATACAGATGCACGCATCACCAACAGAATTCAAGAGATAGAAGAGAATGTCAGACAGTGAAGATACAATAGAAGAAATAGTGTCATTAGTCAAAGAAAATGATAGAGCTAAAAGATTCCTAACACTAAGCATTCAGGAAATCTGGGACACCATGGAAAATCCCATTAAGAACAACAGTAAGATAAGAAGGAAAAGAATTCCAGCTCAAAACCTGGAAAATAGAAACAACATCATAAAAAAAAAAATTTCCTAACCTAAAGAAGGACATGCTATAAAGGTACAAAAACCTTACTGAACACCAAACAGACTGGATCAGAAAAGAAATACCCTTTGTCACACAATAATCAAAAGTCTCAATATACAGAACAAAGAAAGAATATTAAAAATTGCTATGGAAAAAGGCCAAGTAACATCTAAAGACAGGCATATAATAATAGCACCCAGCTTCTCAACTGAGACTCTAAAAGATAGAAGGACATGGATAGTCTTGCAGACTCTGAGAAACCAACAATGCCAGCCCAGACAAATATGCCCAACAAAGCTTTCAATCAGTATAAATGGAGAAAACAAGATATTTCATGACAAAGTTATATTTAAACAATATATATCCACAAATCCAACCCTTCAAAAATACTAGAAGGAAAACTCCAACCCAAGGAGATTAACTACACTCATATAAACATAGGCAACAGATGATCTCACTACAAAAAACTCAAAGATGGGAAACACACACACTAATAATAATAATACTACAACTACTACTACTAACAACAACATTATCAACATTATAGGAGCAAACAGTCAGTGGTCATTAATATCTCTCAATATCAATGGACTCACTTCAATAATAAAAAGACACAGGCTAACAAAATGGATACAAACTAGAATTCATATTTCTGCATACAAGAAATACACCACAACATCAAAGATAAACATTATTTCATAGTAAAATGTTGAAAAAATTATTCAGTAAAATGGACCTTACAAGCACTCAAGTATAGCTATTCTATTACCTAACAAGACAGACTTCAAACCAAAATTAACTGAAAAAACAGGAAAAGACATCTATTTATTATAGTACTTGAAGTTCTAGCTACAGAACTGAAGGAGATCAAGAGAATACAAATTGGAAAGTAAGAAGTCAAAGTACTATTATTTGCTGATGATATGCTAGCATACAAAAGCAACAATAAGAATTCTACCAGGGAACTCACAGAACTAATAAACACCTTTAGTGAAATGACTCGATGCAATATTAACTCAAAAAAATTAGTAGCACTCCAATACACAAATGATCGATGGGATAAAAAGAAATCCAGAAAACAACATGCTTCACACAAATTACAAATAATATAAAATATCTTGGTGGAACTCTAACCATGCAAGTGAAAGACCTATACGACAAATCTTTGAAGAAAGAAATTGGAGAAGATATCAGAAAACAGAACGATCTCCCATTTTCATGAATCAGTAGGGTAAACAGAAAAATGGTCAACTTATCAATAACAATCTACAAATTCAATCTTATCCCCATGGAAATTCCAACACAGTTCTTACAGACCTTGAAAGAACAATTCTCAGCTTCATCTGGAAAAGGAAAAACTCAGGAGAGCTAGAATAATCATAAACAATAATAGAACTTCCAGAGGTTTCCCTGATTTCAATCTCTACTACAGGGCTATAGTAAGGAAATATGCATGGTACTGGCATAAAAACTGATAGGTGGATCAATGAAATCAAATTGAAGACCCTGATATATATCCACACAGCCATGGACACCTGATTTTCAACAAAGAAGCCAAAATAATACAATGGAAATAAAAAGCATCTTCAAACAAATGGTACTTGCATAACTGGATATTCAAATCTAAAAGTATGCAAAAAATCAATATATTTCACCCTGCACAAAACTCAAGTCCAAATGAAACAAAGACCTCAACATAAACCCGAATACACTGAACCTGGAGTAAGTGAAAATGGGGAATAGCATTGAACACATTGGCACAGAAAACAACTTCCTGAATAGAACAGCAATAAAGCAAACTCTGAGATGCACAATTAATAAGTGGAATGTCATAAAACTAAAAAGCTAATGTAAGGCAAAGGACACTGTCAATAGAACAAAACAGCAGCCTACAGAATGGGAAAAGATCTTCACCATACCAACATCTGACAGTAGACTGATTTCCAAAATATATAAAGAACTCAAAAAAGTAGACATCAAAAAACAAATAATCCAATTTTGAAAATGTGGTATAGATCTAAACAGAGAGCTCTCAACAGAAGAATCTCAAATGATTGAGAAATACTTAAGGAGATGTTCAACATCCTTAGCCATCAGGGAAATGTAGATAAAAATGACTGTGAGATTCCACCTTACACCTGTCAGAATGGCTAAGATCAAAAACACAAGCAACAGCTCATACTGGAAAGAACATAAAGGAAAGCAAACACTCCTCCATTGCTTATGGGAGTGCAAACAGATACAGACACTTTGGAAAGCAATATGGTTATTTCTCAGAAAATTGGGAATCAATCTACCATAAGACCCAGCACACCACCCTTGAGCATATATCCAAAGGATGCTCTATCGTACTACAAGGACACTTGCTCAACTGTGTTCATAGCAGCTTTAGTCACAATAGCCAGAACCTGGAACCAACCTAGATGTTCCTCAACCAAGGAATGGATAAAGAAAATGTGGTACATTTACACAACGGAGTACTACTCAGATGTTAAAATCAATGGCAACATGAAATTTGAGGGCAAATGAATGGAATTAGAAAAAAAACATCCTGAATGAGGTAACCTAGAAAGACAAATATAGTTTTATACTCACTTTTAAGTTGATATTATCTATAAAATAAAGGATCCATGCTACAATTCACAGACCCAGGGAGGCTAAGTATCAAGGAGGGCTCAAGGGGATACTTGGATCTCCCTGGGAAGAAGAAATGCAAGAGATTTCTTGGATGGACTGGGGGCAGATAGGGATAAGAATACAAGGGGCCGGGGGGAGGTTGGGGGAAAAATATTTAAAAGGTGAACTTAAAGGGGTCATTTCAGGGTCTGGTAGAAACCTGGTGCAAGGGAAACTCCCAGGAATGTACAAAAATGACCCCAGGAAAGACTCCTAGCATAAGGGAATAGGTAGCCTGAACTGACCACCTCCTGTGACCAGACAAGACTACGAGTGGTGGCATTGGGACACTAACCCAGCCACATAACCTTAGACCTCAAGTCTGCTCTGCCTAAGGGTTGTGTAAGAGTGACACAGACTTTGGGACTGGTCAATCAATGACTGGTTTAGTCTGAGGTTCATGCCAGCAGAGTGAGAGTGAGCCACCCCTGACGCTGCTTGGAACACCACGACTCAGAGGCTGAATGACCCACATAGTGAGAATAGAACTAAACATGACAAGAGAAAAAGAAAGTCAATATAATGATGCCTAATGGTATTCTCTTATACTCATAGATTAGTGCCTAATCCAATAGTCATCAGAGAGGCCTCATCCAGTAACTGGTGGAACCGATGCAGAGACCCACAGTCAAACATTGTGTTGTCCTTGGGGAATCCTGCTGAAGAGATGGAGCCAGAGGGGTCAAGGACATCACAAGAAAATCCACAGAATCAACTAACTTGGGCTCAAAGGAGCTCAAAGATACTGAACCCAGAACCAGGGAACCTGCATGGAACTGACCTACACCCTCTGCATATGCATGATAGTTATGTATCTTGGTTTTCTTCTGGGACTCCTAACAGTGGGGCCAAGGACTGTCTCTGACTCTCTTGCTGGCTTTTGGGGCCCTGTTCCGCATATTGGGTAGCCTTGCCCAGTCTTAATACAAGGTTAGGTGGTTAATTTTATTACAACTTGATATGTCACGTTTTACCAGTGTCCATGGGAGGCCTGCCCGAATGGAGGGAGTTGGAGGGAAGGTGAATGGAAGGGACTGGGAGGAGAGAAGGGAGGGAAAAATGAGGCTGAGATGTTCAATACATACATACATACATACATACATACGTACATACATAAGAAATGGGTGACATTCCAACATTTGGTCGGAAAGAGATTCCTAAACCCCTGCCCTCCATTCTCCCCCATTCCTATTATTTTCCAATAGTGAATTCCTCTGCTAATTCCATCAACATCTTTCTTACGAAAGCTACAAATTTCTAGACTGAGCCATGTACATTCTATTCTCAGAGGTGAGGTAATACCCGACTCAACCCTCACTGTGTCCCCTCTGTATTCTCCCCTCTAAGGACTCACCTCCCATGTGTCACAGAGATTCACCGGGTCCACCAACAGATTTCCATGTTCATCTCTTGGAAATAGCTTGGCTCCAGGCTGGAATAGAATCATCCATTTTAAAGATTTCACCCACATTCACGTTACCACATTTGGTCACACTGCCAAGTCTCTCAGAGTCTGGGCCATGAAACCTTCCCAAATAATTAGGACATTGTTTTAGATACATTTGGAGTGTCAAAGGATGGAACTTTAAAGATTAGCATCCCCTAATCTTTTATATTTTACTTATGCTTAAATAGTGCTTTTCTACAGAGTCTTAATGGTGTCTTGCATTACTTTTGTTATTATTTCAGCCCCTATATTTCCCTATAGGAAAATGCCTCTACCTTTTTGGTGAATCCAGTAATTATATGAACTTGGTCTCTGACAATAATGGATTATGATTTGAGCAGAACAATACATATTCTGTCACAGTGGACAGAATATTGTATAAGGGCATGCACACTTTAACTAGGCCCTCAGTCAGACTTTCTTTTCAGGATTAATGTGGGTTAGAAAGCCAGAGTAGCTCTCAAGTTTTACCAACCACATATTTTGAATTGCCACGAGACCATATCTTCTGCCAATAGCAAATGAAAGCCCCCAACTAAATAGACAAGATGGAGAGATAAGGAATGGAGAAAGTGTCTCTGAAGCTGATGCTGTTCAGACCTTTAAATGTAGTCATGGCTTGGACTTCCTAGTTATGTAATATAATAGCCTCCATTGCACAAACTAGCTTAAGTTTTCCGTGTAATTTTATAGCAAGAAATCTGCATAACACAGTTATTAATGGCTAAATGCCATCTACAAAACCCCACCACCATGAAATATCAAGACAAATAATTTCCAATCGCCAAATCTCCAAGGGCAGGTAGTATGAGAACCAGATGCACTGGTTGGCTTTCTGCTGCCATTATCAACAGCTGGGGAGGAAAGGGTTTACTTAGTGTCTTCCACTTTCATACCACAGTCCATCATTGAGGGCAGGGACTCAAGCAGAAACTGAAGCAGAAAACATGGAGGAATGCTGCTCCAGGGTTCACTCCCTTCCTCCTTCATCAGCTACCTTCCTTCTACAGGCCAGGTCCACCTGCAGAGGGATGGTACTTTCCACAGGGGGGTGGCCATCTCACGTCAATCCATAGTCAAGATACCTTCTCAAAGACGTGACCTCAGGCAAATCTGTTCTGAGCAATTCCTCAGCTGAGACTTCCTCAGATGACTTTGGGCCCTGTCAAGTTGACAGCTAAACCTAACTAGGACACCAACACAGACTGAGTACCACCAGATCTGCTTTCAAAGTGCAATTACAAAAGATTTTGGAACCTCACTGTGAATCATGTGTGGCAGTTTTATTAATCTCCATGTAATCTGCATGTAAACACCTTCAAAAGACTAAGGGAAACTAATAGATGGTCTAATGGGTAAAATACTGAACTTGAAAGCCTAGGGACCTGAGATTGACATTCAGAACAGACGTAAAACAGCAAACAGAAAACAAAATTTAAAGCCAGGTGTGGTTGTACATGTTTGCAGTCCTAGGACTGGGAAGATGGAGACAGGGAGATTCCTGGGGCTAATTGTCCAGTCAGTCTAGACTATTTAGGATTCTAGGTCAATGAAAGACCTTACCTCAGATATATTGTGAATGGCATCTAAAGAACAACACCAGTGACTACTTCCTGTCCTTCATATGAATAAGCACGCACATGTTCACTAACAGGTATGTGAACACACATGCACATACACACACACACACACACACACACACAAAATCCCACAAGGACGAAAACCAGAACTATGGATTGGATATGGGTATTGGGTTTTTTCCCACATTCTAATGCAGAAGACCTCTAATTTATTTTCTTTCACAGGCAGGAAACACTGTTTCAAGTCTAAAGAAAAATCCTATGAAATGGAACTTGGGAATTACTGTTTAGGATTTTCATCAGAGTAATCCATACATTCACCCAAGAATATAAATCATAAATTGTCACATAACTGTTAGTTATACGGGAACCACGAGTGAAATAATGTTAAGCACACTGATTGCTCACCTGCAAAGCCATTGGGAAGTGAATAATATACAGATCAACATAGTCCAATTGAGCTTTCTTCAGTGATGTTTCCAAGCCAGATCGAACCAATTCTGGTCGGTGGAAAGTGCTCCAAAGCTGCCAAAGTTAAAGAACGAAACTTTAAACTCAGAGTTCATCCACTTTTGCTCGATTACTTTATTAACAAGAAGACATTTTCCTACAGCTGGAAACACCCTCTCTGCTTTTCTTTTTCTTCACTGGTTTTTCACATACAAACTCCATTGTGAGTACAGTCCAGTGCCTGCCACTGAACTATGTAACGTGAATATTATTGCATGCTTGGCTATTATCAGTTTATCTACTGAGCATGAAATGGAATATTTAAAGAGAAATGTTGTTTTGTTTAATAATAATGCTGAGTTTACGAAGTAACACTCAACATTGGCTTAAATCACTCACCCATTCAACCACACAGGAAGAGGTAGTACTCATTCAATATACATAAATGTAGGTTGTAGGAAAACCCTTTTGTGGGCATGTTAGTGTGTGCTAAACTTAACTGAATACACTTTAACTATGCCTTTTGTGAACCAAATCTCCCGAAAAGAAGTTGTGTCTGCAGAGACTGACTGGCCGACTGGAACTTCGATATGTGGTGAGGCTGGAATGCTGCGGCCCAGAGGCGAGTTATCTTATCATCTGGAACAGTCATTGCCTCTGCACCTCTGTGTCAGAACTAAGATCTTGTGACTAATGGATAAAAACAACTGAGACTAAATTAACTTATCAGCCTACTAACTTCCACCAATCCAAATGCTAAGAATGTCATCAACAGCATGCTAAACCTATAAAAAAAAATCTCTCTCATCTCACTCTACCTGCCTCTCTGGTGCACCCACCAATATATCTTAAATGTGTATTTCTTTATGATTTTCTTTGTTCTAAAAAAATAAAAACACTTCATGATACTACTTTCTCGTTGGAAAATAGAATTTGAGGTAAGGTAAATCTGTGTTCTTAAGCCAAGTTTACTCAAAATGGTTCCAAAATGAAGTATCTTTTATTTACTTTAATATCAGCACTATGGTTCTTATAACCCTATAGCCTGAATAATATAGACTTTCCTATACTATCCTTTTGTGTTCAATCTGTCCTCATAAAAATCTGTTTATTAGCCTGGGACAAATGCCTCTACCAGCCCAAGAGATGTATCAAACAAGTACCTCTTTCTTCCCCTCCTCAGCAATGAAGCTTAGTATGCTCTGAGCTCATTGGTGATGAGAAAAGTTTTGTTTTGTTTTTCATTGTTTATCTCTCTGGAATAAAACTCCACAGAATGCCAGTAAATGCACTCCAGTGTAGCACAACTTACAGTCCCCTGGTTTTTTTGTATCTCAAGTTCTTTTCAGTTCCTCAGCAATGATCACTGTTAAGTCATGGTCTTGCTCTAGCTCTGTTTCATTCTACATTTCATGATGAACCACACTGTTTTTGACCTGAGATTCAGCACAGTATATTTACATGAAACACATAAAGTTTAACTCAACAAAGAAATATATATCTATTTTTCTCCTATCTTTAATAAATGACTGTGTGAATAAAATTTATACCAATAAGTAACGATATATGAAACAAGTATTGATCCAAACACATATTGTCTCCTCAGCTCAGCCACATTAAAAAGGTTCACAAGCATCTCATGTACAAGATACCTTGGATGTATAGAATATATCTTCTCTCTTCACAGTGCCATCTGCAATCTTGCTTCTAATGGCTTGTCCTGCTTCCTCTTCTATTCCATACAAATGAGCAGAATCAAAATGCCGGAACCCAGCATCTATAGCTATTTTGATAGCCTTGATAAGTTCATTCTTAGGAACCTAAAAAAGCAAGCAAAAATAGTATCTGTGTAGTGAAAGAGATCTGAAACACAAACAATGGCTTTCCAGTGAATCAACTTTTCCTTCTTGGAGTTGCTGACAATGTGTGGGGATAAGTCAATGCCAATTTTTCTGGATCCCTTCCAATCAGCCGCAGAGTGGAACATTCCCCAAATCTGCTCAGTGTAGAGCAATCAGCGCAAAACTGCCCTTGCAATCCTGAAAAAATATATCCTAATTCAGTGATTTGATCAAAGGACTCAGAAGTCTAATTGAGGCAGCATAGAAAGATAGAAAAACTTACAGGAATGGGATACAGGAAGAAAATGGAGCCTCTCCCTTGGAGTCTGGTTGAAGCCTCTTACCAGCTGAGAATCAATAATCCCAGCACAATTAGCAATGTGTGCTGTGATGGCTATAATATTATAACAGTTCTTTCATATTCAAATATTTTATATTAAGGAGCAATAAGCTTGACTTAAGTCCTGGCATGTCTTTGCCTTGTAGACATTGCTTATTTTCTTAAATATTTTCTGGAAATCTCAAACAAGACTGTTAACGTTGTGTACAGTAAAGAAGTCCAGTTTCATGAATCCCTGTGAAATAGTTTCACTTTATCAGTTATGATTCTGCCATGTGTCATTCAGAAGCCACTCCACGAATTCATTTAGATATCTTATGAACCTTTTGAAGATAATTACTTCACTTAAATGGTATATGTGACTAGTATGAAAAAGGGTGGCATTACCTTAAAAAGCTCACACCTACATTTGGGTGTATCTCTTTCTTGCTCTTAATATCCCATTCATTCTTAAATCTCTGTTTTAAAGTGTGCTTTAGGACTAGGCAAATGGCTCAGTTGGTAAAATGCTTGTTACACAAGATGAGTTTCTGAGGTCAATCCCCCAAACTCATGTAAAATCATGGGTGTAGATGAACATACTTGTAATTCCAGAGCTGAGGAAGCAAGGCAGATCTGCCACGCCAACTCAGTCTGCTTGCAGAGCTCCAGGCCAGTAACAGACTCTGCCTCAAAGAAAACAATGTGCATAGAGCACCAGATGAACAACACCCAAGGTTGATCTCTGACCTCCTCACGCCTGCACCCATGTACAATGAATGTGTGCACAAACATAGTCATATACGTGCTCACATACACACATGCACACACGCAGACATTAGTGCATTGTTGAGAATAAAAAACAAAGAAATTGTTCTATATAAGAACTTAAGAATTTTTTCAATGAAATTACAAATGTCAAATCCTGTCTTGACTTTTCTCCTCTCTCTCTCTCTCTCTCTCTCTCTCTCTCTCTCTCTCTCTCTCTTTGTGTGTGTGTGTTTCTTTCTTTCTCTTTTACTAAAGCAATTATTTTTAATTCTATAAAGCCTAAAAAATTCATTCTGCAATTGCACCTACACCAACAAGTACAAGTGGGCAATGATATTTGATGGTTGTGGGGATCCACAGATGTGAGTCCTGTTCCACCTTGACTAAATGTCAGAGAGTTTGAGCTTATTTTTAATCTTCAGTGTGGCTACAAACAAGGTATCCTGACCTAGGATGTGATTACTTGGTGGTTTAAACATTAAGATGGCCCATAGAGGTGGATATGCTCCACTCTGACCTAAGGTCAGAGAATTCAAGCCTATTCCTATTCCTTCATTTCTAAAATAGGAGGTTTGACAAAAGGAGTGGTTGCCTACAAGATATTGAGGACTATTTACTGCATATCCTGTCCCAAACATCAGAATGCTTAACTTGGGAAATAGTGACCTGATGTCTTAAGTATTGAAACAAGTAACTGTTCTGCTTTTTTATAGGGTTATATAATCATATGGCGAACAAACATGAGTGAATATAGTATTCCTTTTTTACTGAGTTGCACTCCCAGTACTATCCTATGTCTCTGTATTTTTTTTGTATCTCTGTCTATTCTGCCTAACTTTTCTAATCCACATGCTCCTACCATGGAACGTACAAACTCATCAAAGCTAGGTGCCAACAAATGGTAGTGCATTACATTCTATCCCAAGACTCTTTCAAGTAGAAAAAATTCTAAGAGGATAGTGAAATAACCATAGTTGAACAAGTACAAAATAATGAACTTCTCAGAAAATCATCACACATTGAAATCAACTTGATACTGATGATTAATGAAATGTCCCTTTACTGAGAAAGCCCAAACCTTTGAGTCACTGTCAACATTCTCTGTCTGCTGATTCAGAGCTAAAAAATAAATAAAGGAGAGAGAACAGTGTTCTTTCAATATTTTGCTTTCACAGTGTTAGATGGAGGCCACTTAGCCCTGAAATAATCATGCAGAAACCATATTAATGAAATCACTGTTTGGCCCATTTACTCTAGCTTCGTATCACCTTATTTTTACATATTACTTTAACCCATTTCCATTAATCTGTGTATTGCCATGCGGCTATGGCTTACTGGCTAAAGTTCCGGAATCTGTCTCCAGTAGGGCTACATGGCCTCTTTCTGACGCCACCTTCTTTTTCCCAACATTAGTTTTTCCCACCTAGTTCTGTCTGTTTCCCTATAGCTATGCTATAGGCCCAAAGCAGCTTATTTGTTAACCAATGATATTCACAGCATACAGAAGGGAATCCCACATCACCTCCCCTTTTCTATTTAAATAAAAAAGGAAGGTTTTAACTTTAACATAGTAAAATTACATATAAAAACATGTATCAAGCAATAATTACAGTTACAATATCTATATCTACTTTACTTTTATCATAACTAAGAAAACTAACTATAAACTTTTCAACTCCATCAAAGACTCCAGAAGGATATAATATTACCTAAGTAAACAATAAATACATTGTAAGCATCTTCCAAAACTCTAGAAATGACAGGGACTTTTTGCTGCCTGGACAGTCACCCAAAGTTCTTCTGTACCATTAGGGCATCCGTCTTCAGCCTGCTGGCCCGTAGTATCTGGCAGACTTTTCCATGAAACAGGAAATTTCAAAGACAGTTCTGCCTTTATTGGTGGTTTTCAGTCACTTTCTTCTGTGTCCTACAAAATGTCTGGTAGACTCTTTCATGAAGCAGGAACCCTAAAGGATGGTCTCACCTTTAGGCAAGTTCAGCAGTCATTTCTCTGTGTGTCCTGCATGTCCAGTTCATCAAGCAATCCAGGCAAGAACAATTTCTTGCCCAAATGACTAACCAACTCCATAAGGACCCTCTTTAATGTCCATCTTCCTCTTGAAGTAGATTGGAGCTGCCAGGAGCAGATGTTTCTAATTTTCATGATAAGTCCTCAATTCTTAAAATATTTTAAATACCATATTTTATAGTCTTTGAAAGGTTTGAAGAATGCCTTTCTATCTGAAATACATCTCTCTAACTAACGTAACTTTAATTTTTACTATTATTGATGATTATCTATTAACCTATATTTTTTAATTATACATAATATTTTTAAATGAGTTGTACAAATACAATACCATAATCAAGAGCAGAAATATGCATAAAACAACATTGACCTTAATTTGTATCCATAAAGTAAGATCAATACCAATACAAATCTCTATATCATTTTCCCCTTTAAATGTAAACAAATATTTGTAGACAATATTTGGGAATATGGGCATAGTTTTTCTCCAAACTGCTTTCTGCTGTTTATTGGGTAAAGTACTTTTTGAGGGGTGTTCAAAGTGACCTTTCAGGAGGTTTTGGTCCATTAAACTTCACTAGTCTGGAAGGATTCCACAGGTTCTCATCCTCAGTGGAAACAAAAGAAGAACCTCTTTTCTGGCTACCTACCATGGAATGTACAAACTCGTTGAGGCTAGACCCCAACAAATGGTAGTGTATTACATTCTAACACAAGACTCTTTCATGTAGAATAAATTTTAAGAGAACTGTGAAATAACTATAGTTGAACAAGTACAAAATAACAAACTGCTCACAAAATCATCACACATTGAAATCAACTTGATATTGATGATTAATGAACTGTCCCTTTACTGAGAAAGCCCAAAGCTTTGAGTCAGGGTCAACATTCTCTGTCTGTTGATTCAGAGCTAGAAAAATAAAATAAAATAAAGGAGAGAGAACAGCATTCTGTCAATATTTTCCTTTCACAGTCTGTTGAAAACTTTCTCATGAATGACTTGCACAAACAAGAATGTAAAAGAACCATCTTGTTTTGCTAAAAGATGCATGAAGATACATTTTCATCTAAGGTTTCATGATGAAGTGGGGTTAGCAGTCATGTCCAATTTACCTTTTGCATTAGATCGTTAATGGAGTTGGGAAAAAATGAGATAGGTTAGAACTTGACCACAGTTCTTTTACTTATCAAATTCACACAGCTTACAAAACAGGATTAGCTAGATACAGAATAATAGTATATCATTTGTTAATTTGACCTGCACATATATTGTACAACTCCCAGAAATGATGCTGCATCTCATTAACACCTGAGTCTGGTCTCCCTTCACCCATGTCAGATGACTTACAACTGCCTATAACTCCAGTTCCATGGAATTCCACACCTTCTTTTGACCTTGAGATCTTATATCTGTACCCCCACACATACATACATACATACATGTGTATATACATACATGCATTGAAATGAAAATAAATCTCTCAAAATATCAGAAATGATGACATTAATTTAAATGATATTATTTATGTGGAACTCAAAATGTTGCATTTAATACAAATTAAAGGAAATAATAATGCTATGAGTTATTAAAACAGACACATGAACCTGAACCCCCCTAATATCATATAAAAATATCTATTTACATAAGTATTTGTTCTGGTTCTATTGTGAGTAAAAAGCATTCTTATGAATATAACACACATCATCTTAACTATATAAAATTGTTTATAGTACCTTTTTGTGTTCATTATTGCAGCTGGCACCTTGAAATTCACCATTTTTTGTTTGAAAATAAGATAAAAAATTCAGTACTTTAGATATTGCTCTATATGCACAGCTTACATGTATGCATCATAATTTTTAAAAATGACTTATAAAGAATAGAATCAAAATGAGCTTGTTTTTACTAATACATGGATTTGATTCATCTTCACCAACAAAGAAGATAATAAGAATGAAGATAAGTTATAAAATTTTTCTTAATTTTTTTGTTTGTTTGTGTGTGTGTGTGTGTGTGTGTGTGTGTGTGTGTGTACACACGTGCACAGATGTGTGCATGTGTGTGTGTGTTCTACATCTGGAGGTCTAGAAAGACATATGAAAGTCAGTTCTCTCCTTATACCATATGGATCCTAGGAATCAATTGAACTGCAGTCATCAAAGACCCCACACAATTTTCCAGGAATTGTTTTCTCAAATGTAGTCAAACTTCCTAAAATATTATAATATTCTTCTTGGACACTTTTCCATTTAATTTTTTTCATCTTATGTGTGTGAATGTTTTGTCTGTATGGATATCCATGCCTCACTTGTCTACTTCCAGTAAAGCAAGAAAATGTTGTTGGATGCCCTGGAATTGGAGTTATAGACAATTGGAAGTACAATTTGGGTGCTTGGGACCCAACTCCTCTGCAAGAGTAGCCAGTGCTCTTAACCAACACTACCTCCAACAGTTGTCCCTTTGGACTCTCTTGAGCCCAGCCCTGTAATTTTCTAAGTTGTGGTCACCTCTACAAATTTATTGAAAGCGCAGCTGTTGTAATATGTTTGCTCTTTATCTCTCTCTCTAGCTATGCATGCTATGAAGTAAAATTTCCTACCTAAAGAAGTAAAACTATCTTGGCCATTATGTCTTCTGCAGAAGAAAACTGTCATTCAAGCTTTAAGTGCTGTCCTTGACACTCACTGAAAAAACGGGAGGATAAAACCAGAATGTAAGCACTACCCCATGAGAACCTCCTGTGGTATTTTGATTGAAGTGTCATAAACAGGAACAAGGAACGAGAATTTAGAGTTGCTTTGTTAAATATAGTACACCCATATAATGTTTTATTTATTTCTTTATTTGTTTGGTAAATGTTTCTACAGTGAAAGTAGAAAACAAACCTTATTTCACCACAGGTCTGGAATTTGTGCTGTGGTGCTTAGTCCCTACTGGTAAGCAAAACACAATAAGCTCATCATTTTTCATAAGCAACATTAATAAAGTCTATCGAAATATTTTATCTGCATCATATCTATCAGAAAAGGCAATTACTTAAATCACAGAAATAATCCACATCACTAAGCCCATTACAATCAAACTCAAAGTACAATAGTAGCAGTCATAGCTGATTTCCACTTATTGCCAAACAGGCAGAAACTAAAGGAAAAACGGAGTCAAGAATAAACAGTACTGTCTTCATAAATCTCCAAGGAACAGTAGCAAGACTGCCTTCTCTATTATACATGGATAAATCTAATCTGGAGATTCTAGAGGACTACTTCAAACAGGAGCAAATCTGAAAGTACCCTTCAACTTCCACACATCCTTGATTTTTTTTTTTTAATAAATCATTATAACCCAAGACACAATTGTTACCTTCTCAGGTACAGTGGTTCCAAACCCCAGTATAGGAATGAAGTGACCATCATTCAGAGCTACACGGAGAGATTCAGAATTCATAGCTTGTCAATCACACAATTAAACAGGTCTTGAGTCTTCTGCTTGCACAGAGTGCAGTCCAGCCAAATGTGAAAGCTCCTTAAATAGCTAGTGGAAAGTTAAACAGTGGCATGTGGGAGGAGCTGCTTAAAGCAATAGTCCACAAAAAAGAGAGCTAAAGACTGCTTGTATTTGTATGAATGTGAACTCTAATAAATTACTGGAGAGTGAAAATGAAAGCATGAACTTCTTGTTCTGTTCATAATCCACATTTACTTCTTTAAATTGAAAAAAGGAAACTGCTGGATAGTAACTGATCAATCAGATGTTACCTACAACTTCTGATGGGGGTTCAGTTTCTCTTGAAAAGGGTATCTCTTCTTATTTACTTTGTAAACAGTAAGATTCTCATTGTGACTTTTCCACATAGGCACATGGTATCTTGATATCTTGATCATACTGCCTTGTCCACAATGTCTTTTGTTATCTCTCTGACTCCCTAAACAGCCCCCCCTTCTACTCTATGTCTTTCTGAAAAACTAGACACCATCTATGGAGAACACATGAGCTATTTGCCTTCCTAAGTTGTGATTTTTATGTTTATCAAGATCATTTTCACCTAGCTTCATCCATTTTGGTGCAAATAAGATGCTATTTTCCTCCTTATATCTTAATAAAAGTCCACTTTATATGTAAGCCACATTTTCATTATCCATTCATCCCCTGATTGGCACCTAGACTGATTCTATATATTGGTCACTGCAATGTACCTTTAAAAACATGGGTATGTAGATATTGCTATTATACTCACTTTGATTCATTTGCATACAATTCAGGAGCAGCATATCTAGACCAAAATGAAGTTTATGTTTTAGTTTTCTGAAGCTACTCATACTGATTTCCATACTGGCTGAAGTAACTGACATTCTTACCAGCATTATAGAAGGACCCCACAATTCCCCTTCCTCAACAGCATTCATTGGTCTTTATTTTCTGGATTCAATCATCTGATTGGTGACAGGATTTCTAGCTTTGCTTTGCATTTCCTTGATTCCCATGAAAAGTGAAGATTTTTTATACTCTTATTGGCCATTCTAGAGCTCTTTACAATCTTCACTTATCATTGAATGGTTTATTATTTGGATTGTTCAGTTCTTTAAATGTTCTGGATGCTCATATTTTGGAAGATGGATAGCTGCTAAAGGTCCACTTGCGTTCCATAGGCTGTTCCTTCACTTTGATAATTGTTTCCTTTTCCTACTGCTTGTATTTTTCCATAGATTCTAGATACTATGTTGAGATTTGCATAGCAGTTAGAAAGTTTATCTTTTCTATTTTTTGTAAGCACCTGCTAAATAACCAGCCTTCTCTTTGAGACTTCATCCTCTATGCCACTCAGAGAACAGAAAACAAATTAAAGAAAAAATACAGCATTTTACAAAAACAGATAGTTGAGTTTGCCTTGTTTCACCCATGTGATGATGATGACACACGCAACTGAGTGGAGCACCCTCGGAGGTGATACTGGTACAGCCACCCCTTCCCTTAGTGGTGTGGAATGGCAGGATTGCTTGCTGCACTAGTAATTGCGTTCTCCTTGAAACAGATGAAAAGACAAACACAACTAATACTGCTTCAACTAAAAGTTACATATCTGTGCGGGGAAATCCAAACATAGCCATCTTGCACTATGTATTATAGATTGGAATGTCTCCTTGAAGAATGGGCTGTGCTACATGATTACAGAGGGTCCTCCCAAGCATCTGAGAAGCTAGGTAATATACTACAACCCCTGAAAGTAACAAATATAGGATGGAATTGTAAACAAGCTATGATGTCAGTTGTACAGCCGTTGATCTGGGCAATAAGATAAGTAACTGAGCACGCAGTTGATAAAAAATAAAAGCTTCTCTGAATAAGAGAGGAAGTCCAATGAGGAAAAGACATGTGGATGCATAGGTTGTCTGTATGAACAATGAAAGGTCCTGACACAATATCCTGAGTACAAATCTAAACTGTGGTAGTGAAACAAGCGGTCCAAGTTGTGGGTAACATAAGACAGGATTACAACAGCCTTTAAAACATATCACGAGGTGGTTCCCAACTTGATATATGAAACAAAAGCTTAAGAATTCACTAGTGTCGGGAGAATATAATCACTGCTACTGGTCAGGCTTCAATAGCATCATTGTTTCTCAAGCTATTGAAAGTTGCACCCACCCTTAGCTGAGGAGCTATTGATAGCTGATGTCTGGTTAGAGAGGGAGAGTCAGTTTTCATTCAGTGTGTGGCACCTGATAAGTGAGTCGTGCTGAATAGATGAGCAGCACAAACTGAACTCCTTTTGAAATTAAGAATAAAAAGAATACATGAGTTTGGTAGGTGTTCGGTGGATCTAGGTGGAGTTAGGGGAAGTGGAGGAGTCAAATACAATCAAAACATAATAATCATTGTGACACTCCCAAATAATTAGTAGAAAGTATTGTGTTAAAAGAAAGAAAGTTGAGCATAGTTGCTCACACCTTTAATTCAGTACTCAGGAAGTAGAAGCAGACAGAACTCTGTGAATTTGAGACCAGCCTGGTCTACAAAAAGAGTTCTAATGCAGTTAAGGCTTTGTAGAGGGGCACTGTTTCAAAATAAGAAGGAAAGAAGAAAGGAAGAAAAGAGGGAGAAAGGAACGAACAGAAGGAGGAAAGAAGGAAATGGCACCTAACATTCCCACTCGGTTACCATTATCCATTCTTCCCACTCCTCAATTTACTTCAAATAATTGTCAATAATATGAAAGGTCGAGATTATAATCTTACTTACAAACTAATAAACTAGTTAGATATGTTTTGTACATGGGGGTGGAAACCCTGAAACTTCTGGGTTAGGAATAAGTGAGAATTCATATATGTGGCCAAAGTAAGGTCACTTTTGCATCAGTTCCTGCATTTCTAGGTTTCAGAGCATGAAGTGAAACAATTCAATGACACATGAACATTCAGTAGATTGAGTAAAAAGAGAAAAACTTTGAGTAATGAGAACCCATATTATTAATGAACAGTAAGCATGGTTGCCTCATTGACAAGGAGATTGGCTATTTACTTTAATAGACATGATTCACATTTCCTTGCAGGGAGATGCTGTCTCTACACCTCAAGACTGTTCAATAAACAAACTTGCTGAATAAATGTAGAGTGAAGCACAGTCAGTCCCTCCACCTGGCACATGTAAAAACAATGTAAGAAATTCCAGCAGGTAGATAGTTATATGTTCCTACCCTTAGGCATAGAACACATGTTAACTGTTAGTGCTAGAAGAGCATGTGACAGTTTCTCCTAAGTGTGTAGCCCTTTATTAGCTGACCACATTCCAGTGAAAGACCACACATCCAAAATTATTTTGGTAGCACAACTAATCTTAAGAAGATTTGTTTTTGGTGTTGGTTGGTTGGTTGGTTGGTTGGTTGGTTGGTTGATTGGTTGGTTAGTTGGTTAGTTAGTTGTTTGGTTGTTTGGTTGATTGGTTGGTGTGGTTGTTTCTTTAGGAGACTTCGTTGGATGGATAAGGAAGGAGAATGGATCTAGGAAGAGCTGAGGATAAGTATGCATGCATGAGATTTCTGTCCCACCTGGTCCTGCAACCAACCGTTCAGTTCCCAAGAAATACATTAATCATAAACTGATTGGTCTATTAGCTCAGGCCTTATTAACTCTTACAGCCTGCATTAACCCAGAATTCTTGTCTGTGTCAGCAACATGGCTTGGTACCTTTGATTAGCAAGGCATTCTTATGTTGCTTCCTCTGCATCTGAGTTACGATTGCAGAATCAGCCTTTCCTCTTCTAAGAATTCTGCTGCTCCTGCCTGGCTACTGGCCAATCAGCATTTTATTAAACTAATACGACTTACAAAACTTTACAGGGTACAAGACCATTGTCCCACAGCAAGTATAAGAAAAATACATACAAAATTCTCAAAGAACTGATTTCAAGAAAAAATAAAGATAAAGAATAGAATAAATAAGTAAATAGAAAACAGAAAAACAAAAAACAAAAGCAAACAAAACTTCAAAAAGTAAAATTTAAAAGAAAAACTGTAAGAGATTAAGAAGAATTAGTTTCCAAAAGATGCTTATTGATTTCTCTTTTTTTGTCTTATTTTTGCTTTTTACTTATGTGTATGTCTTGGGGGACAGGTAAATGCACATGAATACGTGTGCCCAAAGAGGCCAAAAGATGGATTTAGATATCCTGGAGGCAGAGTTACATGGAATTGTGCAGTGCCAACACGTGTGCTAGGAACCACATTGCAAGAACACCCTCTTACCCTCTGAGCCTTCTCCAGTCCACCCCTCCCCATTTCTCATTGAATACTTCAGGTTTTAATTTGTTAATAGCCTACTTTTTTCAGTAGAATTTTATATTCAAAATGTTCTCTCTCTCTCTCGATATATATATATATATATATATATGTCTTTTTCTCTCTCTCCTTTTCTATCTCTCTCCCTTCACTTCCCCTACACCATTTATCTAAACAAAACTACCCACTTAAAAATATTTATATGCAAACTTAGTCTAAATTTTCCTAATTTATTATAAACCAATGCCTGGAGGAAAAAAAGATATTCAACAAAATTTTGCTAGGAAATAAAAAAGGAATGTATGCTATTGACAAGCCTGCTTTGATAACTAAGAAATCCAATAAATTAGTAAGACCTATTCTTTACAAGCAGAAAAGAGCTCTAAAATTCTTGAATAAAGTTGAATAATTTTTAAACATTACATTTAAAAGTATATCATCCATGTTGAAATTGATTTTAATTTTATAAATAATAAGGCAGTCATGAAATTACATAAAAATTAAGAAAGATACATCAAATATTTCTTTTTATTTTATAAATTCTCTGTAATTTGTGTGTTATTTTTTTTAATCATCAGGAAAAATACTTGAGATTTTTGTAACATTTGACAAACACATGGAGGCAGGAATCCTGCTTCTCAACCACCCCACCAAACACAGATACACAGATGTCTGGAGGAAGGAGAGTCTCTGTAATGTTTAACAGCTCATGCTCAGTATTCTTCTAAAAATGGATAGTAAGGGTGATCCACCACACTGAAAGAGAAGAAGAAACACTGGTTTTACACAAGTCACACTTCTGAGAGAAAACGTGAGGATAGGTATAATATGAGAACCCAGAAAAACTACAGTGGACCCTGTCTTGCTATGTGCAAGGGAATGCATCAGTGATTAAGGCTGTGGATCAACTGATTTCATTATTTTCTTCTTAGAATTTTGTTATGATTGTCTGTGTGCCAAGACATGCTTGTGTAGGTGAAAGAAAACCTTTAATGTAGCTTGGAAAAGGACTGTCTCAGGGGAAATGTCATTGAATACCAAGAGGAGGAAGTTGAAAGGGAATGATGTTTTCCCTAGGACTTATTCATATCACCTTTGAGAGTTCATCTTCCACAAAGATTATTCAAAGTACACATTATACTGCTTTAATATGAACAAAGTTAGAATAGGTTTTAGTGTAAAAAAAAGTTGAAATAATTTTGATGTATAACTGTACTTTCATTATTATTGAATTCTCTTTTATTTCTTTGGATTACAGTACACATTAATGAGAAAGTATTTTCATGAGCCTCTTACTATATCATGAGCCATAGATAATCTGTTCTCTGAGTCTAATGGGCAAGTGAACCCTGAAGACATTTGTTTTGGCCAAAGATCATAGCGCATTTTTTAACATGAGTTCACGGTGATGCAACATTGACCATTTGAGGGGACAAGTTCACATGTATTCTGTGTTTCAGATGAACTCACTGTGTATCAAGAGTGACCTTAAACTTCTCATCCTCCTGTTTCTATCTCCCAGGGGCTGAGAATAATGGTTTAGACTATCATGTCTGTTTTAGGCTTGGGAAGTGATGAACCAACCAATCTACAGTCCCAGATTGGCCAGTTTTGAAATGGGGTTGTCCTGAGTCTCACTGCATATCATGAACTTCAGAAGGAATTCTTCTCTTCTAAGGTCCATAAGGATGCCTTCCTTTGTTGCAAACTTATTCTGAAAATCAGTTGTGTCTTCTGTACTGACACTGTATTAAAATACTCTCATGTGTTGTTTCAGCTCACTGAAAAGCTGGCTCTGGAAGCAGAGTTGCCACTTCCTTCATTTAAGACCCAAGTATTTTTGTCTCAATGTATCCTCCAAGGCCCCTTGCCTAGGGTTGGGATCCCCCCACCTCTGAAAAAACTCTGACAGGGAATGAAGAAAACAGTAAAACAGCCCAAGAATGAAAACATCATGCTTTTGAGAACATTGAGAGGTTTCCATAGTGTAAATTGCCTGCCATGGGAAAAAGAAGCCAGAAGTTCAGCCATCTTCCCCTGTGACCTGCATATAATAATATACTGGCCTGCTGTGTGAACTCTGTTCCCATAGCACTTTGTTTTACTCCTAAGAGGAGAATGCCTCCCACCTGCCAAGGAATGCCAAGGGTAAGGTGTGTCCCCTCCCCTTATTAGCTGTGCAGCTTTGTGTGCTCAAAGACATTATTCAAAGAACCCCCTCCAGTCAAGAGATCTCCTGTCTCCTGAGCACTTCTAGTGATAAAGAAATAGTCTGAATGTTTTCCATCATTCCTGCCTTCCTCCTTTGAACTCTGAGCTTTCCATAATAAAGAAAACTTCACAGAATGCCAGTAAAGGCATTCATGAGCATCAGATCCTAGTCCCTGGTACTATTGAATCTTTAATTTAACCTCAATTCCTCACCACCAGTCACTGGTAGATCTCCATTTTCCCAGGTCTCTGCTGGATGTTATAAGCACCCATTTGGATAATGTTATCTCTCTCTTCTGTGGTTTGTTCTACTTGAAATCCTCACCCTAGGGGCTCACTTTTCTCTGCTCAAGACTGTCTATTAGGAAGTGCCTCAACTTCTCCAGCTGGATTTTCCTGAATGCTTGTAAGCATCCAGTTTAGTAACACAATCTTTTTGCTGTCATGTGCCCTTTTACGTAGAAACCTCCCCTGAGTAGACCCTGTCCTCTGTTTGAGACCCTCTCTATTGAGAACTCAGGCTGATTGTTTTAAAGTTTTTGTCTCAGTCAACTTCTGGATATTCTGAGTGTGCAATTTAATTATGTTTGCAACCTTCTATCTATCACTACTTATTATTTTCATTTACATATATATGTATATATACATAAACTCACTCATTCAGAAGCAAATGCTTAGATACACTGATCATTACCTGAATCCTCTAGAACATCTTCATGGTTCACCCCATGTTACAAAAAGCAAATAACCCATAAAATAGTCTAGAGGCATTACTTACAATGAAAATTTAGAATAACGAAAATTTCTGTTGAGGCCATCAATCACTTTCATGTCATCCGGGGTCAATTCAAAATCAAACACCTAGAAAGAAATACAGACTCAGGAAAAAATAAGAATAATGAATAAATAAATAAATAAATAAGCCATTGAAGTGACCCTCTACCTGGAAATATAAGTGTGATAGCAACAAGGGTGACTTTAAGAGAAGAATTTTATTCACCATTGGCCTCCAGATTGCCTGGGTCTCAGAACTTTTGGCTGAATATGGAAGGCCCCTCCTTTCCCAATTCTTTCCTACTTTGATCCACTTCACAAAAGAAAGACTCAGCAACCCCTAATCTTAAGAAAGGCAGGGAAAAAGAACTTCCAAATTAATTTTCAAATCTAGATGAAATACTAGAATTAGTCTCATCAAAATTTGTTGATTTTTTTTCTTACTTCGCTACCTTGGACTTTAATCTAGCTTTGAATAATTCCCCTCCCCAAGTCACATAGCATAATTCAACTCCTCTCCAAGACTTGACTGAGTTGAAGAAAAATTTCCCCTGATTCAACCATATCACTTGATCATCTCATGTTCTCAAACATTATCAGACATTATTTTTTTTATCAAAAGAACTTTTCTGATATTATATATAATTTAAATTTATTTATATTATGTAAATTTAGATATATCTGTATAATCATCTATATCTATTAAAGGTATCTGTGATGGTTAAAGTTCTGTCAGGTTGACAGAATCATTCTAGACAGAATCTAAAACCATCTGTCAACTTGACAGAATCTAAAACCATCAGTGAGAATAGAACCATCAGTGAGATGAGTAATAGGGCATGACTGTATAGAATCACCTTTGTAATGCTAATTGATATGAGAAGACCCATCCTGATTGTGGGTAGGATCATTCCCTGAGCAGAGGATCTTGGACTGCACACAGCAGAGAAGTGCTGAGCATGCATTCAACCTTCTCTACATTTGACTGTGGATGCAATGTGACCAGCTCCCTCGGGCTCCTGCCACTATAATTTCCTTGCGATGGTAGACTGTACCCTTGAAGTGTGATCCTGAATATACCCTTTCTTCATAGAGTTGCTTCTGTTAGGATATTTTATCACAGCAATAAGAAGAGAAACCAAGACACTGTCCATCCATCTATCCACCAGAAGTTCTTCTGAAAAATACATTCTTTAAGTAATATGGCTGCCATATTGCAGGTGATAGTGCTTGTTGACACTTTGTTCCACCCCTGAGATGCAGTGGTAAAAGAAGAGAAACAATTCTCACAAGTTATCCTCTGGCCACACGCTATGTGCTGATGAGTGTGCCCTCAAACACAAATACATACAGAAACTAAATATAGGGTAATTTTTTAACCATATGAGATTCTAAACAAAACAAATGAAAAACCACTTACTGATAGGAGAGACTAGCTAGTGCACATATAGGAAAGCAGTTAAGGAATAACTTTAATCATTGATTTCTTCATATGGTCAATCTATAAATTTATCTAGCTCTTTTCTTCATAGAGAAACAACAATGATTAAAATAGAAATGGCCATATATATCATCCCATACCTCAGAAAGGACGCCAGTATATAACTAAATAATTGTAAGTTAATGGAAAACACACACAGACCCATGGCCAGAACTATGGACGTTTAAATAAAAAAAGCAAAAATGTATCGGAATAGTGCAGTGAGTTAACCAACCTGAAATTGTATTTGTATTTAATATTTTTTCTTAAAGATTAATTAATTTATTTATTTATATAGTATCCTGCCTGTAGGCCAGAAGAGGGCACCAGATCTCATTATGAGTGGTTGCAAGCCCCCATGTGGTTGCTGGGAATTAAACTTAGGACCTCTGGAAGAGCAATAGGTGCTCTTAACCTCTAAGCCATCTCTCCAGTCCTTGGATTTAATCTTAATCCAAATTGTAGTCCTTAATACTAACAGGGATTTTAAAAGCAGAGAATACAAAGAATAGAAATGAAGTTATTTAAAGTTCTCTGCCTTCTGAAAAGACTCTCACAACCAACTGAAGTAAAGGAGATACAATATAGCTGGTTAAAAAAATTGTAAAAGGCAAAAATAATATGGAGGAAACCCAGGCTTTTGCTCAAGGCTTTCTCTGCTGCCCGTTCAAGCTGCTGTCTGTAGCACATGGCAGCAATGCATGGGAGCAAATAAATAGCAAGTGTTCCCATGTGAGGGAAATTGACCCCCAGGTCTCATTCTGGAGAAATGTCCCTGGGCCTTTACCTCAAAGTTCTCTTTGATTCTCTTCTCATTGAAGCTCTTGGCCAAAACTACTACACCTCTCTGTAGCTGGTAGCGCAGGGCAACCTGGCCTGGAGTTCGGCTGTGTTTCTTGGCAATGGTCTTTAAGATAGGTTCCTCCAGAAGGTATGGGCTATCACTGCTTATCCTGAAAAAAATGCAGACATACACTCACAGAGATAACAAATCTGGAATATGTTGACCCCTTATCTATATTCCCAGACCTTTTAGAAGTACAATATAGTATAATTAAAGCAGAATTTTGTAAGTATTCACAGAGATTTTTTTATTGTAGCAACTGTAAACAACTAATTTACCCATCAATAGATCAGAAGATGAATACTGTGTAGGACAGGTAACCATATAATAGAATATAACAAAAATACAGATACTCCCTTTTATCCTCAGAGAGTATGGGAATAACACTGATCCAAATGTATACTATAAATAGGTGTGTGTGTGTGTGTACATATGTGTGTATGTGTGTGTGTGTGTGTATAAACTGATACTTTTTCCAACTTATATTTGATGAATAAGTGAATCTTATGTTTGATGGTATACAAAGCTAACATGAATTTTCTTTTTGACAATTTCAAGATAGAAGAGTCACTCTTTTCATGAATTTTAAAAATCTCAGTGTATAAATTTTCTCTTTCATTAAGCTGAGAACTTGCTCATTATCAAATGAAGTAAGTGCCTCTTTTTGCTCTATCCAAGTTTCAAGCACTACTATTCTCATGCTTTTGAACCTTTATTAAGTAAAATAAGGTTCGTTAAACACAAGCCCTGCCATGCTATGATGGTTGTCCCGATAAACCAAACAACAAACAAGTGACTAGCAAACGTGGACTAGATTTGGTGAGGATACACTGAAAAAGGATAATCCTTGCCCCAGAAAGCATGAGATTTCATCAAGTTACTTAGAATAATATGCAATTTAAAATTAAGAATTTCACATTTCTAGATATCCATTGATAATTTCAAGCTACCATTAATTGATAACAGAAAGTATGGAAAGGAAAGAAAAAGGAAGGAAGGAAGGAAGGAAGGAAGGAAGAAAGGAAGGAAGGAAAGAAGGAAGGAAGGAAAGAAGGAAGGAAGGGAAAGAGAAAAAGAAAAAGACAAAAGGAGAGACAGAAAGACAAACAGACAGAGACGGAGGAAGAGGAAATAAGGAAAGAATTCAAGAGAATAGCTATAAAATTTCATGAGCTCAGGTAATTGTGCTGATACAGGCCAAAAAGGCATAAACATGTGCCTTTTTTATATTCCAGATAGACACGGGAGCATAAGTCTGTAATCCCAGTGCTTGAGAGACAGAAGCAGGAGGTCCCCATTCATGAGTTTGAAGACAGTTTGCTCTATACAGCATGATCCTAATTCAATCCATTCCCCTCACCCATAAGCACAACATTCCTACAGAACAGGGAAAACTTCTCTAGAGCAAAAGAACAGTACAAAAACTAATAGTCTGAGACGTGGGGAAAAACTGTCTCAGAAGTAATAAGAACTTAAAAGACTTGCAAAAAACTATTTATTATTATTATTGATTAACTTCTGTTTCATTTTGCTTTACTTAAAAAAAATCAAGTTTTTACAATAAAGGCTACACTCTATTAAAAGCTCAGGACAAGAGACAATGTCTTTGACAGTCATCAAAATGTCTTCTTTCTCAAGCTCTGTCTTAGTTACGGTTTCTATTGCTATGATAAAGCATCATGACAAACACAGCCTGGGAAGAAGAGGGCTCATCTCATCTTACACTTCCACATCATAGTCCATCCTCAAAGGAGTTCACAGCAGGAGCTGAAGCAGAGGCCATGGAGGAAGGTGGCCACTGCCTTGCTCAACTTGCTCTTATACAGCTCTGGACCACAATGGTGGCCCCACCCACAGTGGGCTAGCCCCTCCCACATAAATTATTAATAATGACAATACCACACAGACTTGCCAATTGGCCAATCTTATAGAGAAAATTTGTTTTAATTATGATTTCCTCCTCTTACCAGATAAGTCTAGGCATGTGTCAAGTTAACCAAAAAAAAAAAAAGAAAGAAAGAAAAAGAGATAAAAAAGAAAGAGAAGAAAAAAATCAACCAGTGTGGGAAGAACTCAGAATTCACTAAAAAATGTAATAGCAATACTATTTTCCTCAGCCTATGGAATTTTAACATATCAATGTACATACAACTATAAGTTTATAAATTCAGCTGCATATATCCTTTGAAAAATCTCTTATAACATGTTAGATATCCTGCAAGTCAATTTCAACACTTAGAAAGACAGTCCTATTTTCTTCTGGGAGTTCTTTTTTGAGTTTCTGTATAACATAACTGATATTATGAGGGAAGATGGTTCTAAGCCCTTCCTAAATTAAACATTGAATATTGTAGAAATAAGAAAGATTCTAGAAATGTTATGAATGTGGGGTTTACATTCCACCCACTTGTCAAAATGGCCTGGCTAGGATATAGTTTACAGTTGAATCTCTGTAAACTGTGCCTTAAAATCTCTTTTAGAACTATGTTTATTAGTGCTGCAAACAGGTAGACAGATAAAGCAAGAATAAAAGACCACTAGCGAGAATGAAGTTCAACCCTGGTGCAGAGAAACTCCTGCACTATTGAAATTGTTTCTTCATAGTTGAACTTTTCTACAAGGTTAAAAGTTAATGTTTGTCAACATGGAATTGTTGATGGAAGGAAATAAAGTCCAAAAGTCTCATTACCAGTTAGGGTCTCTGTGGGATCCCAGGGCACTGTAGGCAACTAGAACAATGTCTTTGGACTTGCAGAACTCCAGAAGTTTGCTCTGGTTGAGATACGGGTGACATTCTACCTGTAAATTTCCAAAACAAAACGGTGTTAGAGTGTATAAGCCAACAAAGTCATGTAGATTTTAAAAGTGCCTTAAGGGCACATCTACTTCTATCCTGACTTAAGTACAATGTGTTTCAAATTTTCCCAGAAATACTTTCTTCTGTCCTTTAATTAGCACTTTAAGATTAAAATCTCCCATTTCCAACTTGCAGTCTCTGTCAGTTTCTATAGAATGAAGCTATAGCCTGTGAGAGCAATGACGGGGTACATCTGTGTGTGAGAAGACTACAAACTGAAGATAAAATCCTTTGCCCCTAGAGAGGGAAGAAAGGGCAGCCTTGTAGAAGGACCAGATGTTCAGGGGAACAAAGGAGGGGAGAAAGATGGATGGGGAAATGTCTTGCCTTTTAACCTTCAGGGACTCACATGACCTTGGTCTTCTGTTATCAAGCCTTTTGCTCTGATCCTCAATGTATAAGAAATTCAAAAGCAACCTACCAAACTATCACAGTGATCGGTGAGTGACTAGTTTCCCCTAAAGTGGGGAACTTTAACAGGATAAATGGCTTGATTTCTGTCATAAACAGATCAAAGGAGAAAGAGGGTGAGAGTGAGAACAGAGAACAGGGAGAAGGGAAGTGGAGGAGGAAGGATGGAAAGGGGATATGAATGCAAGAGAGCGAACCCCTGATTTCAAGAAAAACTTCATAGACATACCACCCAGTTGCAATTCGTGGCTATTTTACCACCGTACTTTGAATCAATTTGCTCTAAAAATAAAAAAAAAGGCTAGATGTGGGGTGGAGGGATAGCAGAGTAGTAGGGTGAATGCCTTTAATCCTAGCACCCAGGAGAAAGAAACAAGCAGATCTCTGTGAGTTCAAGGCCAGTCTAGACTATAGAGCAAGTTCCAAGACAGGCTCCAAAGCTACACACACACACACACACACACACACACACACACACACACACACACATCTAAAATGGCTGAAAGGCACTTAAGGAAATGGTCAACATTTTTAGCCATCAGCAAAACACAAATCCAAATAACTCTAAGATTACATCTTATACCCATAATAATGGCCAAGACGAAAAACACTGATGTCAGCTTATGCTGAAGAGTTGTGGGGTAGAGAGAACACTCCTGCATTGCTGATGGAAATTCAAACTTGTACAGCCTTTTTGGAAATCAGTATGGTGATTTCTCAAAAAATTAGGAAACAACCTACCTCAAGACCCAGCAATATCACTTTTAGGTATATACCCAAAGGATGCTCAATCATACCACAAGGACATGTGCATAACTATGTCCATAGAAGCATTATTTGTCATACTCAGAGCCTGGAAACAATCTAAATGTCCCTCGATCAAAGAATGAATAAAGAAAATGTGGTACATTTGCACAATGAAATATTACACAGCAGAAAAAAATAATGACATCTTCAAATTTGCAGGCAAATGAATGGATCTAAAAAACATCATACTGGTGGAGGTAAACACAGACCCAGGAAGACAAGTATAACATGTACTCACACATAAGTGGCTTTTAGACATAAAGCAAAGAAAACCTAGAATTCATAACCTCAGAGAACCTAGACAACAATGAGGACTGTAAGAAAAATATACATGGATCTAATCTGCATTCGAAATAGAAAAAGACAAGATCTCCTGAGTAAATTGAGAGTGTGGATATTATGGGAGAGGACAGAAAGGAGACTGGGAAAGAAGGGAGGGAAGCAGAGAAAAATATATAGTTCAATAAAAACAATTAAAAAACTGTCTTAAAGAATAAATAAATAAATAAATAAAACATCTTACAAGGTATAGTAAAAACACTTAGCTACTTGGGAGTGTAAGGCAGGAAGATTAAAATTTTAGGTCAGCCAGATTATTCACAGAGAGACTACCTTAAAATAATTCATTAAAGATCACAAGCTAAAACTTAAGTGTTAGAGCATTTGCCTACTGTGTGTGAAGCCTCTAGTTCAATCCCAAAACCATGAAAACAAAAAGACGTGGTCATACTTTGACACCCTTGCTGAAATTGTAGGTGTTTTATTTGTGTTCAAGCATTGTTAATGATTTTAAACTATGTATTTTTAAAATATAGACTAAAACTATATGATGCCTGCCTCAAAACTTCTTATAGTGTGTATATGACAAATTTGTACAGAAGAGAGATTGTTTGAGTGTGTTGATGGGCACAGGTGAGGGAAGTTTTACTTCCACAATTCTCAGTGCATTTGTAGCTCTAAATTCTGCAAAAATTAAAAGTCTTTGAAATTTCTTAAAAAATATTTCCATTCTAAATTTAGGAAGGAAACCAACACAGATTATCTAGGGTGCCACAAAAACAATACAGGAGCAAGGCAATTTTGCTGTGCTTTATTTCAATCAGTTTTTTTTTTAAAGATTTTATGTGATTTTCAGGACAAGCTCACATTGTGAGTGTTACTGAGCAGTGGTATTCCTTCTAAGGGTTGTGATTTCAGTCAATCAAACTGCCTTGCCCTGTCTTGTTCTTCCCACTCTAGTCAACCTGAGCCATAACTGAGATTTCCTGTCTCAGTGAACATAGCTATAACCTAAATAGCTGGTTTGAAACAGAGATTTGGGGAGTATCGAGTAAGGAAGAAGTTTGTGAAGAACGGAAGGTAAGGCATGGCCCAGGTGAACTAGAGCTCACCTGATTGCAAGTGGGCTTGTACTTTAGCCCTGGTTTGTTCAGAATCAATTCCAACTGTTTGTGGTTGAAATTGGACACCCCGATGGACTTGGTTAAACCTAAGTCTTTACACTTCTCCAGTGCCTGGGAGGAAGAAAGTATGTAGTTAGTCCTGTTTGTACTCTGCCCTTTGGAGATTCTCCTTGGGCTTATTTGTACACTTACATAATAATTTCAGTTGCTTACATAATAACTTCAGTTACTTACATAATTTTGGTTAAATTTCAAAACAATTTTGACACTTGAAAACAGCCTTACCTAAGGCACTCACCTGCAATGAATACATATTTGTCTGCTCATTCAATTACATGTATATTGAGAACAGCAAGTACATATAAGTCTCCTTTTACCTGCCCCACCCTCTTCAGTGGCATCTGTTTTGATGCCAGTCTTACAACGTTTCTTCAATAAGTGCCACCATAGTAAAAGACAAAGAATTCTAGGATCCTGTGCTAGTTAAAATGTATTGTTACATTTTCCTTTAATGTTGAAAACTATATATGGGATAGGGTATATAGTAGCAGGTTTCTTTCTTTATCACAGCCTGCTCTGTGCTAAGGCAGATTACACTTCTCCAAAGGCATGTTTATCTGTCCTGGAATAGCAGTGTAACCCTTCTTGAGTCTCTTTCAATTAATCCCATTTATATGGCTTATATTGTTAATGGGATCTAGGAGGCAAAGACATGTCTACCTCAAATCATAGTTGAGATTAAAAAATAAACTTCAGTCCCTCTCAACTCCTCCTCTACGGATGAGATTACAGAAAGTCAGAGAAGGGATGGTGGTGGTTGTTGCTGTTGTATTTTTTTCCTTTTCTCATGTATTATATTCCAGGCACATTTTCCCCCCCTCCTCCTATACCTCCTCCTTGCCTCCTCTCTCCCCCTTATTCACTCCTCATCTGTTGCCCTACAGAAATGAGCAGGCCTCCCAGAGAAATCAACTGAACACAGAATAGTAAGGTAATATAAGACTAGGCATTATGATATGCCTTAGACTCGTCAGTTAATGAAACAAAATCCACCTTTTCTAATTCTGTATTAATTTGTTCCTCACTTGTCACACAGTGCTTATGTCTACAGCAGTACATACCTCCCATGTATCACGAATGTCCACTACGTCTAAAATAATTTTTCCACTGGCATCCTTTGGCACAAGTTCCTCTCCAGGCTAGAATGCAGAGAGAAAAGCAAAGTTAACAAAACTTTCTCTAATAGTCAATGTCTATTGGCAAATGATCTTACTCATCTAACACTCATTCTGTGTGTGAGAGTGTGTGCACATACACGTGTGCACATGTGTCTTTAAGGAAGACTCTGGAGAAAGAAAAATAGAATTATCTTCTAGAGTATACTGGAATATATTCCCCTTGATTGGCATCACTTTCCTCCCCCCTTTCTGAGGACCCTCATGAAGCACTGGATCTCACAACTATGAGGACTCTTCCCGTTGGAATTTCCATATCCCAATGACAGAATAACGTAAAGAATGGGACTTTCACTATTAATTATGAGTTTTTGTTCCACTTTATGATGACTCAGTTATGCGTTAATGAGTCTTTCAAATGTGATCAGCAAACATGTACCTTGACAAGAAAATGAAGCCACGAGGCCCAAAGGAGCCCAAGCCCAATTGTCCATTACCCAAATTCAGATTGCTGTGTTCAAGAGTAAGAGGCAGACATAGGCGAGAACATGACCTGAGGAGAGGGAGAATCCCCTGGAGTCTCAGAAATCTCCACAACCTGGGGCACTCTGGTCTATAGAAGGCAGTAAAGTCCTTGAACTTCAATCCTCCTAAAGACTGAGGATGAGCATTTTAAGAAGTCTTGCCCATGTGGTCTCTCAGTGGCCATGCAGAATCATAAACATTTATCCATTCTGTTAATAAATCTCAGATTGATGGAGCACACTCAGTAAAAACCCAGAAAAAAATCTCGTTGGCCTAAGATAACACAACTAAAGAATAAAAATCCAAAACGGACCTTCATAGCAAACGGTGCATGAATAATGCAGAGATCTACATAATCCAGCCCAAGTTTCTTCAGTGATCTCTCCAGGCACTGACGAACCAACTCTGGTCTAAGGAAAGTCGTCCAAATCTACAGTTTCCAAACAGAATTACACATTGTGGTGAAATGATTGAGATGTGCTATGGTGGTCTCAGCTAAGCTAAGAGCATCTGGGGCTAAGTTTTTATGTATTTTTATTAAAATTTTTATGCAATTTGTATCATGGTTTCTCCCTCGTCCAATTTTTCCAAGATCCTACCCATAACCCTACCTAATTTTGTGCTGTTCATCATAGATCATATCCTAAATAGAATACTGAGATTTACTTGAGTGATGACAATGTCAGGAGAATGAGCAGAATTTAGAAAGCAACTAATTTAAGTGTTTCAAGAACTAAAAGTTTTGTTCTTGAAAGAGTCAAGAAATGATGAGTTGGATGTGGGAAAAATAGAACATATAGAAGATATATAGAAAAACACTAAATTAGGGGGCTGAGAAACATCTAGGAGAAAACACCATTGAGGTAGCCAGATGGAATTCCCCAGTTAAAAGTCCATCCAGGGCAGAGTGATGTATCCTCTTGGGTGAGGCTTCCAAGAAACTGAACAAACAGCAGTAAAGTAGACAAAGGATTTGCTGTTCTTAGCAAATCCAGAACCAATTCTAGGAGATCCCATCTAAAAACAAGCTGTCACCAGTGTAAACATGAGTAGAAGACATCTGTAGAGACCTCAGTTAAGATGGAATTACACTGGAAGGCTGCCTTTCCACCTGAGGAAACGTTACAAATATCAGTCCATCCAGTGCAGATTTCAGAAGAGGATTTTCCCTTTTGTGAACAATATTCTCAACCTCACTTGGGAATCCACTGAAGAATTATTTACTCAGGACCCAGAGAGGAGAGATTATCCAACAGAACTGCATCCTTACTTTATATCTAGACAATGTCTGATATTCAGAGATACTGAGTAGCTGCCACACTGAAAACACTTTGAAGCAAAACAAGATTTTTCCTTTTTAATCTTTTATCATTATTTTGGTGTGTGTGAGTGTGTGTGTGTGAGAGAGAGACCAGCAATGCATGTGCATGGGGTCACACACGTAAAGGTAGGATATCAAGAATCATTTTTCTTCTATCATTTACTTGCCAAGGATAAAATGTTACCAGGCATGGCAGCCTATATCTTTTTCTGCTGAGTCATTCTGTTGATCCTGCTCTCTATTTGTCTATAATGTGTTTTTGCAACAAAGCCATGATTCAATCTGAGACCCAGGGGGTTGTGTCTCCTTTCCCAGGAACATATCTGAATTGTTAGTGAATTTCAGCCATTCTAGCCACAAGTGCTCACCTTCGTGGTGTAGAATAAATCCTCTCTCTTCACAGTTCCATCAGCGATCTTGTCTCTGAGGGCCTGTCCAACTTCTTCCTCATTTTGGTAGAAGTATGCAGCATCTATGTGACGGAAACCTACATCAATGGCTATTTTGGTGGCCTCGTTAGCCTTGCTCTTTGGAACCTATAAGACAAGAGTAGGAAAAGTTGGAGATGTGACCAACTCAGGAAAAAAAAAAGCCATTTATATCTCAATCGCATTTTTTTCCCTAGTTGCTGCCAGACCTATGGTTGATCTTGTTTGATGACACTAACTTGATAATAGATTTACGATCTATCTGGAGACACAGACTACAAAAGATTAACTTCTAAATCTTGACTGAATAAAATAGTGATGAGGGATTCTTATGAAGCATGTCAATGCAAGTTTCATTCAATAAAGATTAGTTGGAAGGAACTAGCTAGCAGGAAAGCAGCACTGGGAGAAAAATTCTAAGGCACTCAGTATATTAAACAGGTGTGCATATACATAGGTATTTGTGAGGTGTTGAATGAAAATTAGTTCTTATTACCCATCGTTCTCAATTTTGCCCAAATAATTCTTCAGTTCACTCAAGATTCTTTTGTTCCCTTCATTTTGCAGGTCTCTGCATTCAGCATTTATGCAGTAAGCATTTTACTGAGTGCTGCCTTCTAGCCCAACACTATGTTAGGCTCTGGAGTACTAGGTATTTTTCCATGAACAAACTGGCTTCCTTTATTTCATACGGTTTCTGGAGGAAGTGAAGGAGACAGTCTTTACACAAGAAAGTATGAGAAATGGATGGGATAGCTCACACCTTCAATCCTAGCACTTGGGAGATGGAGAGACAGGAAGATCAGAAGGTCAAATTCATCCTTATCTACATAGTGAGTCCAAAGTCAGCACAAACTCCATGAGACCTTGTTTTAATCAATATCATTATCATCATCCTCCTCATCACACTCATCTTAACAGTTTTTCAACTATGCTTCAAATACCTCTATTTTGTTGTGAAAGCAACACAGAAATGGATGTTTAACCTTTGCAGACTCCTATGATTGCCAGGATGAATTTTAATGCCAATTAGAATTTTGATCATGAACACTAAGTTGGTTAATTATCAAGTAAGAGTGATATAATTTACTAGGATTGCTTTAATAGGCATATGCATAAATGTATATTGTCCACGATGTTGATAAATTATCATAGCTGCTAAAGCTCACTCACTGAGAAGCTGACTCTGAAAGCAGATTTTCCTCTCCGACAACTTCAGACCCAAGCATGTTTATGTCAATTGTTTTCAAAAACTCTCTGCTCTGGGTCACGTTGATCCTCTGGCTTTGTACCAGGGAAAAGAAAATCTCAAGCAGATAACAGTATTGAAAACATGCCTTAAAAACAGAATATTAATCATTCTTAACAGAAGTGATTGTTATTTATCCCATGATATAAAAAGGCTCCAGCATGGGGAAGGAGAAGAGAAGGAGAGGCAGCAGCAACAGCAGAAGGAGACAGTGGAGGAGAAGGAGGAGAAGAAGGAGGAGGAGAAGAAGAAAAAAAGTTGTCCCACAGGAAGCTCATCCATAAGGAGAGAGAACTAAATAAGGAACTCCAATTTACTGCCTCAATTTTCCCAGTTAATTCTTGCTGGATGCAGTGAGCATCCAATCTGATGATATCAACTCTTTCTGCTGCTATTTTTTCAGTTACTTGGAACCCTCACCCAAGGAGATACTTCACTCTGCCCAGGATGCTCTTTTAACTGGAAAATTCCATTTGGTTACCTCAATGCGGTTCTCACAGCTAGTTTCTACTAGATGTTTTTCAGCCCCTGATTTAATGTTTTGCTATATATCTTCTGCCTCTCTCTGATTGCCCCTCATAATTTATTCTTTTACTTTTTTGCATATATTTAATAAATCACTCATTCAAAACCAAAAGTATAGCCATCATAGATGATACTCCAGACCAGTAAATGTGTATTAGTCCTTTCTAGTTTAAATACTAGCTTATTGATTTTAATACTTTTCCTTGCTGACAAAAATTGATCCGCTAATTTTACATGCAGGAAGTTTACATGTGTCTGTCCCTTGGTCTGCATCAGAACTGGAAAGACCAAAGGACAGGATGCTAAATTCATATCCATAAAAACCACAGGGAGAGTATCCAGATTTAGCAGATACCCAGAGAGATAAAAACTACTCTTCTGGCCAGTTATTGTTACCAGGACAAGGACCACACCTTAATAACTGCTGCTGGGATACAAAGTCAGGATAATAATATTTACAAAATTTCTTCAAATTTCAATCAGTGTATAATTTAATGATTTAATCAGATATCCTGTGTTTGTGTTGCTCCCAGAACACTTAGCTAGAGAAACAATACCACAAAACATACAATGGAACAGGCTTTTGTTCCAGCAGTAACCTCATAGGGAGGTCATTTATTGAGTAAGAATCACATTCAGAATAAAAAATTCTACTAGATTGTAAAAGAAGCTTCTGTTTGTTCCTTTCTATTTCTCAATGGTGTGTATTACATTTACTTTTTCAAGTGAAAGCATTATGGAAGAATGATTTTGTTTTGTTTCCTAAGATACAATTCTGTTTTTAACTATAGTAACAAATATCAGTTAAGACAAATTGGTTCTGTTCAATACTAATACTTTGTTATTCCTCCACCAACATTGAATATATTGATCCCTGTCATTTGGAGACACTCCTTCCCAAGCCACTCATGCTTCTATTACCTGTGACTAGCACTAGACACTTTCAGTTCACTACAATGACTTATTGGATGGGTACATAATGTGTTCAGTAAGAAGTGTGATTCCCACCCCAATTGCTGCTTTATATTTTGCAAGTTTTCAACACTAACTTATGAAGAGAATGTGGATTCTCGGTGACATTTTATAAAGATTCTAAACGTTTATCTTTATGCCCATCAATTAGTGCATCTCTCCATCTTCATCAAAGAAGCTTCTTTTTGCCATAGACAATGACTAATACCAGGACCCACAATTGTTTAGTCCAGAAAACAGGTGTCCGTAGAGGGCTCACCCATAAATGGAAATTCTATTGCTCATCCTTTCTTCAAGAGGCTCAGAGAACATCATGTAAGAGGAGGAGGAAAGAGTGTAAGAACCAGGGATCACGAAACAGAAAACTGCTATACAACAATGTCTTCTGGATGGGATGGAACAGTTTGCATTCATGAGCTGACAGCAGCTGTGGTTGTCTGCAGAAACCCTGCACAATATCAATCCAGTCAACACTGCAGCATGCACAGAGAATGGGCAGACAAAGTCTTGCCCCGCCCCCCCCGAAAAACTGCTACTGTCAGTTAATGACTTCTGGGAATTAGAAAATCCACTTACCTCAAGCATGTGGCCACAAGTAAGTTGGCCATGTTCTAGAGGATGGCCTCATATTCAAGTACATATAATGAGTATTAATGGTTTTAGTGAGGTAGAAGAAGAAGAAGAAGAAGAAGGAGGAGGAGGAGGAGGAGGAGGAGGAGAAGGAGAAGAAGTTGAAGTTGGAAAGAAGAAATGAAGTGGGGAAAGAGTACTGAGAGTCTGAGAGGAGTTGGAGGTGCGGAATGAGTGGTGCATAAGATCAAAATACCTTGTGTACCTGGATGAAATTTTAAAACCTATTCAAAGAGTTGAAATTCGTTAACAAATACATCTTTTTCCAAAAATCTCACAGCAAAGCTGCAGTCCGATGTCCCTACTGTTATCCATTTTCTCCTGTAATCATTGCCCATAGAATTTGTTTTTTCTATTGATTTTTATTGAGCTCTACATTTTTCTCTGCTCCCCTCCCTGCCTCTTCCCTCCCCCTTCAACCTTCCCCGAAGGTTCCCATGCTCCCAATTTACTCAGGAGACCTTGTCTTTTTCTAACCAAGAGTAAAATGCAGGAGAAGCCTGAGCTTTAGATGATAAAAGTTTAAAAATTAGTAAGAATACTTATATCAAGGATTTAATATACTTACAGATGTAAGTACTTAAATATATAGCAAGCTTTGAGATTTGTCAGGAAACAATGTTAATAACCATAATAACACATAATCCACCTACATAATATTTAACCTCCAAATCTCCAGACCTAACATCTTGGCATCTCACCACGTACCAATACGCATCCCCAATCACGAACAGAAGTAAATTGTAAACAGGGAAAGGGAAGCCCAGGTGAATCATCCACCAGGTGCAGGTCTCCTGCCCTCTGAACACACTTCCAGGATAGCTGATATCTAATTCTTTAGTTCCCGAGAGGTCCACTTACTCCATCCGAAGCAAATGTGCCAAGTCCAAGCACTGGCATTAAGTTTCCATCATTTAGCTTCACTGAACGATTATGTTTGAGATCCATGGTGTCCACAGCCCAACAAGTCTAACTCTTGTCTTTCCTTCCTCGGTAACCTGAGCCGAATAAAAGGCAAGGCTCCAGCACTGCTTATTTCTATCAAGAAAGGCGGGGCCCAAGATTGCAAAGGCTCCAAGGTTGGAGTGAGTCCATGGGTTTTCTTATATTCCCTTCATGCCTCTACAGCAAACACACCCAGAAAGCTTATGTATTAAAAGCTGTTGGATTTTCAGCTCCTAAACAGAAAAGCTAGTTGTGACATTCTGCCCCTGATAATTACACCAGATTTACTTTATAAGATGAAAAACTATCATCAGGGTGTTCATTTATAAACATGAATTCTGATACAGAACCTTAGTTAATTTCCTCACCCTGTATTTGCTTTATAAATATTAACAAAAATACTTTATAAATTTTCTCAAACAACGCTTGATATCTGCGCCCAAGATCACAGACAACAAAATTCCTTTGGAATATTCACCTTCAATTTAGTTATCTAATTTTCTTCTTCCATGTGTTAAGGTTTCACTCAAAATTCAGATTCTCTCTATTTTATTTCTTTAATAAGTTCTATTCAAGAAAAACTAGATTTATATCACAGATGAATCTCTGGAATGTTGTGTTTGTTTAAACAGCTGTTTGCTTCTGTAATAGCCTGCTCTCCTCCAGCTCAGTCACTACCAACCTTAGGAATTCTGCTTATTAAGCTCAGCATATGTGCTTGAGTCTCAGGTTCTTCATGACTCCTACAGCCTCATTAGATAAGATTAATCATGCTTTCCTGAGTCACCTTACATTGTTCTAATATCTATTAATGCAGCTCAAAAAATGTTGGTAAATTACACTCTAAATTAATTCAGAGAGTCAGCTATCATTAGAGTATTATAAGTTATACTTCTAAGTAGCACTTTGTTCACTATCACAGATACATCACACTTCCTCATTTGAAATACTATAACTGGTATTCTAATAGCACTATAATTTATCTTGTAATTTACAGTTCATCCTCATCTCTTGGCAGGGTCAGAATTTTGCCTGATTTTATTAATTCTTTTATTTTATATTATTCCTCTTAGGAATATTCCTTAAATACGGACCTCTCCTCTGATGTAAATAATCCCAATCAGACCAAATCAGACCAAATAAAAATATATCCAGGTTTAATTGGACATCTGCACTCTAGGGTGTCCCCAAGAGGGAAAACAGAAAGTCAACATGAACACCAAAGAGGAAGAGGGAAGACCACGTGTTTTTCACTGGGGGGCAGTTTAAATAGCATGTGGGAGTGGTCTTGACCTTTCGTAGGAAGAGGTCAAGGTTTGGACTGAGACAACTCTCAGGAGAGGTGGCTTCCAAAGACGGATGCCAGGGACTAGGATGATGCCCCCAACTGAACATTACAATCCCAGCATTTTATCAGTTACAAATTAATGAGTATACAATTTGGTTTTTTGTTTGTTTATTTAAACTACTAGGCCAAACAGAAATAAGATGACATTCTATAAAAAGACTTGGCCCTAATATATCTCTGACCATAGAGAAGTAGTAGTCAAGGAAGAAAAGACTCACCCTAGGCACAGAGAAAAACTGAGTAGTCAAGTCAGGCCCATCCTAACAATTGATAGAAATAGGATTCGTCTTCTTTACAGAATAATGTTCTTTCTGCGTGAACAAGATGTTATCACATAAGATGGATGAAGAGTTGATGCCTACATAGCTTCTATTTTTCAATTTCAATTTGGAGGTTAGGAAAAACACTAACCAGATGAAGCAAGAAAGAAATCAGAGAACCAGAGACACTCTGCATTTTCCTGTGAGAACTCTTGATAAATGACTAAATGGTAGGAAGGATCCCAATGAAATCACACCAATAACCAGGAGAAACTTGCCATGCTGAAGCATTGTCTTCTGCTGTTGCCTCATAGGAAAGGATAAGGTTAACAGAGGCTTCTGCGAGAGTCAGTCCCTGAAAGATGCTGACACACCACTCATAATTTTACTCAGTTATACAGCTGGGCAGAGTTTAAGAAATTACTGACTGCTGAGAAGTCTCTGACCAGGTATTCATTCCAGGTGTTCCTTTCATGCTGCTATTTTCCTTGTGATGCTTATTACTACATGAAATGTTCTTGTTTTTAGCTCATTTTAATCCATTATAAGAATTTAAACTATACTTAATAAATATTAAAACTCAAACAAAAGTTGTGTTAAAAGTCTCAGAAAGGCAAGTGTTAGGTGTTTTCTCTCACTGTGGTTCTTAGATATTTTTTTATGCAGATATATAAAGTTGTGTGTATGTATTTCTACATGTGTATTCTAAACATACAATAAATACACATATTGAAACTTAAATAACTAAACCATAGATTTTTAAAATCAGACTAAGAGATACAACTCTCCCTTGAGTGATCAAGTAGGTCTAGTGTTTTCTTTATAGAAAAGTGAATTCCTTCTATTCCATGAACTTCCTAGAGACTCTCATGGCCAGGCATGACATTCCTGTGAAGGAAAGCTGGCAGTCCAGGCAAGCATTTTAACCACATCTAGTAACAAACACAGCAGTCTATTGAATGATAATGTCGATGTTGAATAGGACAACTAAGCTATTCTAAGAGGGAAAGAGAGCTGTACAGAGGAATGCTAAACACTCTTTCATGTCAGCGTGAGTCACAAATATTCGAGAGTTTATTTACTCATGTAGTTTTACAGAAGCAAAGGAACTGTTGGATACTAATAAGATTAAAATTTTGTTTGTGTAGTTGATTAGAATACAACCAATAGCGCATCAGTATCTCATTAAGGAAGGGGAACAAAACACTTTTTAGTGTCATTTAACCAAGAGCAGGCCCAAACTGGAACTCTCTGCTTTCCATTTCCTGTGTCTTTCAACCTCCTGTCCATCTGTTGTCTGAGTCTAACTCAGTGCCTGTCTGAAGGCCATCTTGTGACTCTGTCCCTGTCACGTTATCTTTGTCTGTGCCTGTGTCTCTGTCTGTGTCTATTCATCACGTGGGGAAGGAATGAAGGACACTATCAGAAATCTTTAACGAAGCTTTAAAAAGAATTAAGTCACTGACTCCAGTTGCCCACAACTAACCCAGATAATAAACAGTACCCAAACATCATTGCTTACCAAACAAAATCTACACGTTGTGTTCAACATTTATGGTTGATATTTATTTTAGAAGATTGCTTTCAACCTCGATTTTTGTTTTCTTTCAGCAAAAGAATCGCAGAACAAATGAATTACTCTGTAAAAGGGGAATGGGAAAGTACAAAATTTAAGACTACAGCTAAACATTAGCTTAGGGTATAAAGTATAAGTCGATTATCTGAGAAATACAATACAAGTAAGGTTGGTTACCAAATTCATAAAATTATTTTCTCCTATGCATCTTAAATTTGCTGTGGGCCTGGTAATTTGGCAGAATAAAAGAGAGCTTACCAGGAGACAAATGAAGAACAAGCAGTTCCTTAAGCCGTGTTTCAGCGAGGACACAAATCCAGCCTCTTGGCCAAGGTTCCTCTGTTGACCCCAGAGGCAGCAGCCTACAACTGGCAGTAGGACAATTGTAGAACACAGGGCAAAATGAATAGACTTAGAATATGAAGATCATTTGTAGGGTCAAGTACCTGCGGATTCTGGATTTCTGGGAGGGTCTTCCTGACACTTATGAGACCTGGTAGAATTTGAAAGAAGGTTTTAACACATTCAGGAATGTGTTCTAGATTCTGTTCTCTTCATATCTCTAGTTAGTTAACTGATTATCCCACTCCGATTTTCATCCTCCATCGTTACTCTCTCCCGTCCTTTAGGATAATGGTTTACTCATAGCATTATTATTACCCAGAACCTAGGGCAAGGACAAACCCCGGCTGTGGGATATACAAAAGCCTACCACAATTCATCAGTGGAAGATGATTAATCGTACAAAGCAAAGGATGTAGGTTTACTAACTATAGTGACACTGGGGAGAGCAATAGATAAAACAGTCTAGTGACCCCAAGTCTGGCTTCTGGGTACTGACATAAGCTTTAGGTTTAAACAGAGGAAGAGCTGGGGTAGTTGGTCAGAGGCAGATGTTTTAAGCTGTCTTGATCAAAGTGTGGTTGTTTGATTATTACATTAGTTTTGGTTCAGCGAGGTTTTGAAGGAATCATCATTGTTATCACTTGTGGAATGCTGTTCATTGTGGCTATTCCTGATCCACAGTGATATACCAGCACAGACAACTGCCCACATTTGGAGGAAGATAATTCCGGGAGGCTTGCTGTGACTTGTTGTTGAGTTTACCTCTTTGTCATAAAGGTGTTTACTCACGGAATACAAGGTGACTACAGGTTTAGGTCAATGACCAGAGACCTTTAGGTGGTTTGGGGAGTCTGACGGGATTTTAAGGGCTGACAATAACATGTCTTTGTCACTGTTATCTCTAGCACTATGGAAACAGAACACATTTTTGTCGGTTCTTAATTTTATTGATGAGAGAATCTATGAGACCTCAAAGGGGAGAATCTGAAGATGGTTTTATTAAGGTTAGATTAAACAACAGGGTAAGCGGACAGGAGAATTCAGCACTTGTTAGAAGGGAGAAGGAAAGAGGGAGGAGAAGGAGGACAGCAAGGTATACTTTAAATAGAATCTATAGGTAAATGACACTCCTTACAGTACAAGGTAGACACAATGAACAAAGAAAGAACTGGATACTCACGGGTTTCCTTATGTAAGGGAAAGCTGTTTCTCTTAGTCTATTTGGTTTTAAAACTATTTTTAACTATGTTCAGCTCTTCAGCATGCATGTATTTTATATTGATACTATTTTCTCAAACTCCCTTTCTCCTTTTTTCATTGCTCTTTCTCTCATAAGTCTCCTTCGTCTTCCCGAATGTTTTACTTCAATATCATTCCACAGATAGATATAGACATATGGAAATGATTTAATACAGAATGTAATCACCAATGAAAGAAAGCATTCAGTATTTGTCTCTGAGATTATTAAGTATAGCAATGAAATATTATGAAACTATTTATTACAGTCTAAGAGACTGGAATTTTTTCTGAACCTTATTTGGTTAATTTGTTATTTAACCTTGGTTAATAACAAATCTTGAGGTCTCTTAAGACTTAATGACTGTTACCTCTGCGCACTTACACTGTTTGCTTATCCTGCCTTTGATAAGCACAAAACTACTCTGTTTCCATAGTGCTAAGGATAACATGTTATTGTCAGCCCTTAAAATCTCGTCAGACTCCCCAAACCACCTAAAGGTCTCTGGTCATTGTCCTAAACCTGTAGTCACCTTGTATTCCGTGAGTAAACACCTTTATGACAAAGAGGTAAACTCAACAACAAGTCACAGCAAGCCTCCCGGAATTATCTTCCTCCAAATGAGGGCTGTTATCTGTGCCGGTGTCTCACTGTGGATCAGCAATAGCCATAGTGAACAGCATTCCACAAGTGATAACAATGATGATTCCTTCAAAGCCTCGCTGAACCAAAAACTAATGTAATAATCAAACAACCACACTTTGATCAAGACAGCTTAAAACATCTACTTTTACCAACTACCCCAGCTCTTCCTCTGTTTAAACCTAAAGCTTATGTCAGTACCCAGAAACCAGATTTGGGGTCACTAGACTGTTTTATCTATTGCTTTCCCCAGTGTCACTATAGTTAGTAAACCTACATCCTTTGCTTTGTACGATTAATCATCTTCCACTGATGAATTGTGGTAGGCTTTTGTATATCCCACAGCCGGGGTTTGTCCTTGCCCTAGGTTCTGGGTAATAATAATGCTATGAGTAAACCATTATCCTAAAGGACGGGAGAGAGTAACGATGGAGGATGAAAATCGGAGTGGGATAATCAGTTAGCTAACTAGAGATAAGAAGAGAACAGAATCTAGAACACATTCCTGAATGTGTTAAAACCTTCTTTCAAATTCTACCAGGTCTCATAAGTGTCAGGAAGACCGTCCCAGAAATCCAGAATCCGCAGGTACTTGACCCTACAAATGATCTTCATATTCTAAGTCTATTCATTTTGCCCTGTGTTCTACAATTGTCCTACTGCCAGTTGTAGGCTGCTGCCTCTGGGGTCAACAGACAGACCTTGGCCAAGAGGCTGGATTTGTGTCCTCGCTGAAACACGGCTTAAGGAACTGCTTGTTCTTCATTTGTCTCCTGGTAAGCTCTCTTTTATTCTGCCAAATTACCAGGCCCACAGCAATAGAAAAAAAGATTTTTACTTCCCCCGTGTCTCCAAGAAGGTTCATGTCATTCCTGGGTGTCAGAACCCTAGAACTGACCTCTGAACAGGTCCCAGAAACTATTGAATTGGATGTCCTGCTCATCACAGATGCTGAAGGTGCTGTTTATGACACAGTTGTTGCTGCAAATTGTTGGTTATTTTCAATTAATACAATTTTCATTTTCTTTGTATGGGTGTTTTGTCTATATTGTATGTCTGTGTACCACATGCATGCCTGGTACCTGAGAAGTCCAGAAGAGGGTATCAGACATATTGTATGGAGTTACAGATGTAATATGAGGGTGCTGGGAATTGAACAAGTGTCCTCTGTAAGAGCAGCCAGGTCTCTTAACTGCTGAGCCAAGAGTGTTTGCACAGGTGCTTTCTTCTCATTTTGTTTGGTTGTGTACAGAGTCTTGACATAGTAGCCAGTCTGCTCTTGAATTCATGATCCTATTGCCTCATCAGACTGAGTGCTGAAATTGTAGGTAAAACAATACCATAACCATTATAACAATGTATTTCTATTTAAGTTTTTTTAATCCTTTCTTTCTAGAAAATCTTCAGAAAGAAAAAGGGATGGTTTCCTATAATAATGATAAGTATTTTTAAACTTCAATACTATCTATGAAGCAAAGATGACATGCTCAAATAGGCTCTTGAATGTGATATTTAGAAAGCAGTGAGAAAATTGCTACAATAGAATAGAATACAAACTCACAAACAAGTACTGTACTATTAACTTTTCCTGTGTCTGAATTATGGTTGGTTTCACCTTACTTTGAGGGTTGTTCAGAAAAATCAGATTCATAGGCCAAGCAAAAAGAACTTTGTCAGGTGTGGTGACACAAACCTATAATCCCAGAAGTCATGGATTGAAGGAGGATCATCACCCCAAGCTTCAAGCTTGGTCTCCCTTGTCTCAAAACAACAAAAGAAGCAGAAAGCAAGGAAGGAAGGGAGGAAGGAAAAGAAAGTCAGACTGAATAGAACTCATCAGTTAAGAGCATTGTTACACAATCGTGTAACACTTAACTCTTAACTCTTAAGAGTTAACTCTTAACTCAGTTAAGAGCATTGTTGCACAATTGTGAGGACCAGAGTTTAGATCCCAACACTCATAAAACTAATCATGTGTCCTTTGCACACCTACCTGTAAATCAATCACCAAAGTGGGCAGAGACAGATTTGCTAGAGCTCAGCCTTCCAGTTTAGCGGAAAAAGATGTGGAGAGGAACTGGAAGGAATAGAGGGAAGGAAAATCATAACCAGGATATTTTGTATGAAAAACATCTATTTTCACTAAAAAGAAAAAATTACAGGGCCTGGCATGATGATTCTACAGGTAAAGGTGCTTCTCTAGGCACCCCAGAGTCCTGAATTCTGTCCCTGGGATTTACGAAGTGGAAGAGGACAACTAAGTCTAAAACTTACCCCTGAACTCTGCATCCCAGGACCACATTCATACACGCATGTACACATAAGTAAATGACAAAACTGATTCCAAAATTACAAGACAAGAAAGGCACTGACCCCTTCATCCATCCAGATACAGTCCACAGACATGTATTATCAGGATAAATGACAACTGGTCTTCACACGAGACTCCACCAAATTTGTTTATGATACAGAATTTCAGAGTTCACATCTCAATTTACTGGTCATTTGCTCTTTAATTATCTTCATCTGAAAGAAAACCAACAGCTCTGGAAAACAGCAAATACAGGTTAGAAGCAGTTACAGCTCAGAGCAAGGCAGTCATGGAACTAGAAACCTATATATTTACATTTTAAAGGCTTAGCAGCTCTCACACCCTAAAGAAAACAACCCTGTGTTGTAATTATTCTGCCATAGGGGCTAGCTTTGTTTTGTTTTGTTTTGTTTTGTTTTTTTAATTCTCTGTTGTTTTCTTGGTTTCTATTTTGTTTTATTTGGGAACTGCAGGGAACTAAATCCAACATCTTAGGCCAGGGATCAGTTACTGAACTATACTTCCAGTCTTCTAATTCTTCCTGTGAGAAGATCCACATACACGTACAATGGGCTGAGGAAGGACGCACAAACACAAGTTTTCATCCAGCAAGGCTATAAGGAAAGGGAGGTAAAATTCTGAAGTCCACTTTCACTTGCTTGCTGCACAGGGCTTGTTTCTGTTTTGTTTTGCTATGCCTTGTCTTGTTTTTTGCTGCTTGGTCTATTAGTTACTTGCTTTTCTATTATTGTGATAAAATACCCTCATAAAGGAAACATATAGAAGGAAGAGCTTTCTTTTTTCTTTCTTTCTTTCTTTCTTTCTTTCTTTCTTTCTTTCTTTCTTTCTTTCTTTCTTTCTTTCTTTCTTTAGAGTCCCTGATGGCAGCAGAAGCAGGGAGCTGTTGGGAGGCCCTGCTGGTCAGAGGTTACAGTCTTCCCCTGTCTTGTAGTTTTCTCTCAACTCAGCAACAGGAAGGACACCCTCCCCAGAGAGGATTCTTGTTCTCTACCTGCCCTTGTTTGGAAGAGGTCTCTAGGCTCCATGCCTGACTTATCTTAAGGATGAGCCTTTGCCAGAGCCAACTTTTTGTGGTGACTTCTGCCATAATCCTAGCTGCTGCAGGTGACACATTGCAGGGTAGGGGGCATGAGAATTAGAAAATGTTAAGTAGGAGGAACAAAGACAAGAAAGAATCACAGAGTCATAGGATAGTATCTGAGGGCTGCTCAGTCTCTGCTGTATACTGAGCTCTGAGTATTGAGTTTGCCAATGTGTAATTTTCCATACACTTTTATACCCCAATACAAAAGGGGAGAAAAAGGCAACACACTGCTTTAACATGACATAAAGAACAACTAGAACAGTTATTTGTTTCAGTACTTTGAGACATCAAGCCATTAATTCATGAGAAAAGCATTCTGTTATATAGGCGTTGAACCCACCCTAGTACAAGTTTGCTGAAGGCAACCACTCCCTCAGTTAAACCTCATAATTCAAAAGAAAGAGCTGAATTATGTTTGAATTCTCTGACCTATGGTCAGGGAGGAGTGGATCTACCTCCATCTACCATCTTACTGTCAAAAACACCAACTAAGCACACCCTAGGTCAGGGTGTAGCCACAGTTGCTGTCAACAACTTTGAACAAGCTGAAAACTCTCTGACCTTCACACAAGGTGGAATAGGTTCACATTTTTGGGCCTCCTCAACCCTTAATGTTCTTCCTCTGCTGACCATATGGTAATTAAGTAACATGCTCTAGCTATTTTCATAGGTTGGTGCTGCCACTAACCCAGCTATAATAGGAGTCTGCTGTTTAATCATTGATTCCCCAGTTACTGTCCCCAATCCTTTATATTTCACATACTTTAGATTAAAGCTGAGTTGTCTCGTTGAAATTGCTTTCCTGAAGGTTATCTCCATTGTATCCACAGTCATCAGAGCCCTGTTACAACTTCTGCTCCCTCCACCTTGGGGACCTATAGCCAATGATCCCTGAGGAAGAAGACCCATAGCTGTTACCTGTGAACAGGTACTCTCCAGCCTGCTTGGGGATTGTGGGTATTCTGACATCACCAGTGGGTAATGGTATTTTTGCCTGGCCATCCCTCAGAGGACCTGAAAGTTTCTTTTGTCCTCCCTCTGGTTTACTTTTGATTCTCTCATGGAGAATTCCATCTCTCTCCAGCTAAAGCGTGATGTTCACAAGGTTGTAGCTCCAGCCTGTCCCAGTTGTGCTCACTTGGATGCACGCAGGGCAAAACCTTTGTCTATCATGTAGGCAAGGGCAGAGCCTGTCTCCCTGCCACGTGCTGCAAAGGCTGTGTCTCTGCCAACAAACAGCACAAGGGGTGGGACCACATAGCAGCTGCTGTGACCTTAGTTATAGGGTCACTGGTTGCTACTGCTGATGCATGGGTGTGAGCAATCAAAAAATGAAAAGGAATTCTCTGCTTTTGACTCTTTTATTTTGCTCCAAAACCTGCTTATTTCTCTCTGCTCTCTCATCCAAAACTACATAAGTCTCTTCTCCCTACGTTTGTTACAACATGGGTATCAGGAATGGAGAGGTGCCTGCCCCTCCCTGCATGTCTAGAGCTGCTGACCCTGCAGCATGCACACAAACATTTCCTGGGAACAGTGTCTGCTGGATCCAGGGGCCAAGGGAGCCAGATAAGACCGGAGGTAATGAGTTATCTCAGTTGTTCACACTCAGTTACAGATTGAACTCAGGTTCTATGCTTTTGCCACTGCTGTCACCTCCCTCCCCTCTCCCAGAAGCTACAATTCTGTCTGTGGAAGTCTAAAAGACCTACTAAAAATCTTTACTCTACATCTTAAAATTATACTGTTAACTCCTATCTCAGGGATTATAAATCAACTATCAGGCTTGGTTTAAAAGCTATATGATTCTTAACAGCATGCCTTTCCCATGGGAAACTTTTGTTTGTCTACTTCTCAAGAAAGATGTTGTAATAGTTTAGATAAAATGGCGCAGTTCCCAGAGGGGGCAGCCAAGTCCCATCACCTCTGTGGGTCCCAGGTGGGTGGGAGGTGATGAGTAAGAGACCGTGGTGGGTCCGTGGGGCAGCTGGTACCACGAGGAGCTAGAGCTGCAGTGGGTGAAGATGGATAGATGCCATGCAGGGAAATAGGGTATAGTATATTCTGCGGGTTGTGGAAGAAAGGGGAATAGGGTGAGAGGAAGAGAGAGAGGTGGGAGGAGGAGGGGAGAGAGAGAGGGAGAGAAAAACGAGAGGAGGGGAGGCTGCAGCCACCTCTTCTGGAGAGACTGGGCCCAGAGAGACAGAGAGACAGAGAGACAGAGAGACCGAAGATCTGCTTGCCTCAGTCTCAGCAGAAGGGGGAAAGTGGGCGGTGCTTATCTCTTAAGGGACAGTGCAAGTCAGTAGCTTTTCATAACATTCCCATCTCTTATAATAAAAAGAAGGGAAGTTAGGCACAACAGGTTAAAGGAATTGGGATGGTGGATTCTCAAGACTGCTTCCTGCTTATTTGTGGGCATCGTCTTGTTGGGGGAGAACCTGAGAAAGCTGGGTGCTGTTCACATTCTGGGGTAGCTGGTCTCTTTGCTCTTGTCCAGTGTTTGCAGTATGGAAATATTTGGTTTCTCTTAGACCAATTTGAAATTTGAGACATTGCTTTGGTAGTCTAGAATGAGATATAATGGGCAGACAATTATAACATTTAACAGTAAACATATGTGCATTTAAGTTACATGTATGCACACACACACAACACACACACACACAAAATGAACCGGAATTAGGCAAAGTGGATGCTTTTGGTGGACCCTACCAAAGACATGCCACTGCACAAAACACACATGTAACAGAATCAGCACCAGGGCACCTAGGCAGGGAATAACTCAGTAAAGATGGCGGGACTTGGTCACCTGACCTGACCCTCAGTTAAGATGGCAGTAAGGTCACCTGACCTCAGTCAAAATGGTGGCAGTCATGTGTTGCATGGAGAAGCCATGCTTTCTGAGCTGCGGGAGTTTTAAATATAATAACAAGAGAGACCCAGAGGCATGATCCACCCTGTCACCACGCTGCCATGCCACAAGCCACAGCAGGAAGCAAAGGCTGGAGTTGAAAACAGCTGTCTCACGGATCTGATTAATCTTGTCGCTTTCCGCAGGACCAGCATTAGTGGTGGCAGGGATAGAATAGAAAGAATGGAAGCGAGAGGAAAAGAGCATTTTCAGATGAGTGGGGAAGGGGCTGCCCAGAGAAAGGAAAAAATGGAGTCAGTGAGACACCAGCAGAGCATTTACAGGCAGGTGGCTGATAGTTTGAGGGCTTATATTCCATAGCTTACTGCAAGGCCTGTAGAAGAACGTCTTCTCTCTACAGGTTGGGTGTTAATGAAGTTGAGTGGCCCAGGTCCAGAGGACTCAAAGTTAAATGCTGGAGGCCATCCTGGATGGTTTCCCACAGTGGGGACCACTTACAAGTGGTTCAAAAGAAAAGACAAAGGAAAACAAAGCAAAAAGGAAAAAATCCAAGGGACCCTGGTGCAAATGCACCACTCAGCCCGTGCAGTGCTAGCATGGGACAACTAACTAACCTGGGTACTCCCATCACAATTTTAGGTAAGGGAAGCAACCACAGATGTATGTCAATGAAGGGCTCAACCGTAGCTATGAAGGTGATTCCCCAGTTTCTAGAAATACCAGAGGAATTCTGGGAGTGTGAGAAATGGTTAAGCTGACTAGAAGGAGAAAACTCCCACCGAAGCCACTGGGGTCCATAGAGGTTGGTGCTCAAGTGCTGGCAGACACCTGGTTCCTGAGCCTCGGGTTTCACTGTCCTCAGCTGGTCTGCCCCCAGGTGGGAGGGAACGTGTAGAGAGCCTGGCAGAGTCACATATCAACGTTATTCTTTTTAAAGATATAAGGGTGGGGGACTGGTCCCATGAGGGGTGGTGGTCCAACAAGGGGCAGCCGGTTCCACGACAGGTAGTGGCGGGTGAGATACATCAAATGTAATGGTTTGAGTAAAATGCTGTGGTTCCCCAAAAGGCGACAATGGTTTAGGACAGCGGCAGGCTGGAGACCACAGCGACTCACAAAGGGCAGCCAGTCCCACCACTTAAGGCCTCTGTGGGTCCCAAGTGGGTCGGAGGCAGCAGATGAGAGAAATTAGTGGGTCAGCGGGGCAGACAGTCCCACAAGGTGTGGATGAGAGACAAAGACAGATAGGCACGCCGTGCAGAGAGAGTTTGGATATAATTTATTTAGTAAAAGGGGAAGGAAGAGAAAGGAGAGAAAGAGGAGAGAGAGAGAGAGAGAGAGAGAGAGAGAGAGAGAGAGAGAGAGAGAGAGAGAGAAGGGGAGAGGAAAGGAAGCCATAGCCACCTCCTCCAAAGAGAGATGGAGAAGAGAAGAGGAAGTGTGTGCAGGCTGGAAACAGAAGGCAGATCCCCTTGCCCTGGCAGAAGGGATGGGGAGTGGGCAGGATATTCTCTTAAAGGGACGGGACAGACCATTACAGATATATCATTAGAAAGTTTGTCTGTTTTTTCATTCTGGTGTGTTCAGCAAAATTTAGATTTTTTAATGTGTGTTCTATTTTATTAAAAAGCTGTTTACTATAATTGGTGTCTAGGTCTTCCACTCTTTAGATTCAATCATGTTTAAAAGTTCCTCCTATGTCCTGTTCCAGGTTAAGTCTTCTGGCACAGAAAGCAAAGTAGAATAGCCAAGAAATTAAACTTGGTTTGTATAAACATTCTACACCTCAAGATTCTAAGTTTATTTTATTAGATTTGGTTAAAAATCTGGTAAAACTTTTTTTAGAGTTTTCTTAAAACTAGTAACACATGGTTTTAAAAATCTATACATAGGTAATCTCAAAGAGATCATGTGCCATGATTCCATTCTGACATACAAACAACATGTGGCTTGCTGCCGTCTCTAGGTAGCCACATGGCTGGTAACGATCTTTGCTAGGGCTGGAGAAAATGGATGCCATATGACTTCACCATCATATAATTAAAAGTGACCACCACATGGAGTGAGTCTACAAAGAAGAAAACAGCAGGTCTCCAAGATATTTATATGAGTATAGATTTTTGTGTGATAATTCCTGTCTTGTCCTAAAAACATGGTCCAGAAATAAATCCCAGATATTGAATATTAAATAATCTAAACTATTAAAGTTTGATTTTACCTCATGTGGGTTATGGTTGCACCCTGGGCTGGAGAGATGGCTCAGTGGTTAAGAGTACTGATTGCTCTTCCAGAGGTTCTGAGTTCAATACCCAAGAATCAAATGGTGTCTCACAATCACCCATAAGGAGGTCTGGTGCCCTCTTCTGGCCTTCAAGCAGACATACAGGCAGAACACTAAATAAGTAAATAAATAAATCTTTTTTTAAAAAGTGATAAAGGGTATCTTATTTTTGAAAGATCAGAAACTTTGTGGGTTTTACCTTCATTTTTTATTTTTATTATTTCCACAGAATAACCATTACTTTCATTTATTCCCCAAATATGTGTGTATGTGTGTGTATATATATATATATATATATAATTGGATATACATACATACACACATATGCACACATATATGTATACATACATACATACATACATATATATATATATATATATATATATATATATATATATATATATATATATATATATACCGTGAATTTTGACCTTAGACATTCAGGGCTATTGTTGCTGGAGCTTCAGGAAGATTGTCTTTAACCGTTTTATTTTATTAAATGAAAAATAAACTTTTTCTCTTATATTGTTTTTCTTCACCAAAACTTCCAATTGTATCCACCCCCCACACTTGAGTCTAAATTTGGGATTTATGTTTGATAGCATAGTCAAGCTGAACAAAACAACAAAGCTTGAAAATCCCTTTCCGAATAATGCTGACTTCAGAAGCAGCTGTTCAGATAAAACAAGGCCACAAGACTAAGACAATCCAGCAACTAAATGCTGTTGTTTCTCTTCTTAAAGGGACAGGTGGGCCTTAAATGTTGTTGTCCTGTCCAGAACATAATATTTTACTTGGTGCAAAAATAGTCACATCTAAAATTTTATGTGTTTGTTTTGATTATAGACAAGATCTTATTCCACAATAGTTTAACTTGAGCAGTTATTTACTGATGGTCACCGTGTATGTGGGAAAAGAAACCGCAAATGCCAGAGAGATGGACCAGTGGTAAAGAGTGAGTACTGTGGAGCTCCGTGGAACCCTGCCATACATCCTGCACCCAAACTTGGGGCACATAGGAGGTCCCTTGGTATTTCTAGCTACCAGAAGGGAGTTTGCTGGCTAGCCCTCAATCCACACTGCCCCCAACCTGCCATTCCCTGCAAGCTTCGTGGAACCCTGCCATACATCCAGCCCAAATACTTGGGGGACATAAGAGGTCCCTTGGCTTTCTAGATGCCAGTAGGAAGCTTCCCTGCTAGCCCTCAATCCACCACGCCCCCAATGTGTTATTCCCTGCGAGCTTCTTGGAGCCCTGCATAACACACCCTCACACCCTGTGCCAATACTGAGTGTACCTAAGAACCCAGGCTCCAATACTGAGTGGGCCTAAGAGACAGCCACAGCAAGGATGGACCAAGAAGCCAAGGCACTGCTGGCCTCATTTGAAGGAAGAGATGGGTAGGCACCAATGCAAGAATTCCTCCAACATCCTAAAAAACAACATGGTAACACGAGAACCCAGCAGACACACAACAGGAAGACTTGATCACCCTAACCCAGAAGATGTAGAAGAAAACGACTTTAAACATAACTTTGTGAAAATGATGGAGACCTTTAAAGAGGAAGTGAAAAGCTCCCTTAAAGAAATAGAGAAGACAAACAGAAAACTGAAAGAAATTAATAAATCCCTCAAAGAAACCCAAGAAAACCAAGAAAAAGCAAACAGGTGAAAGAAACAGTTCAAGACTTGAAGATTGAAATAGAGGTAATAAAGAAAACACAAACCGGCAGGCAGCAAGTCTTCTGACCAGCGAGGGGCTCTGATCCTGTGGAGGGGTGAGTGTGTTGACTGCCATACAACTCCGGTTAGGTACACACGGTATTCCCGCCATCCTTATCTCCCTGGCTGCTCCAAAGGGGCAGCTTCCCCCAGATAATCCCTCTCTCCTGCTACGCCATCCCAGCTTTCGGCCTCGAACCCCTCCCGTCCTCTCTCCCTTTTTCGGGGCTTAAATTCCTCCATCTCAGCCGGGGTGGGCACCGCGGCCCGGGGCAGGCGGTGAGTGCAAAGGGACAGGAGTCCCTTTGTTCGGATATCCGGCCTGCAGCAAGCTAAGACCGCAGGCAGCGAGTCTTCTGACCAGCGAGGGGCTCTGATCCTGTGGAGGGGTGAGTGTGTTGACCGCCATACAACTCCGGTTAGGTACACACGGTATTCCCGCCATCCTTATCTCCCTGGCTGCCCCAAAGGGGCAGCTATCTCCCAGCTAATCCCTCTCTCCTGCTACGCCATCCCAGCTTTAGGCCTCAAACCCCTCCCGTCCTCTCTCCCTTTTTCGGAGCTTAAATTCCTCCATCTCAGCCGGGGTGGGCACCGCGGGGCGGGACAGGTGGTGAGTGCAAAGAGAAGGAAGTCCCTTTGTTCTAATAGCCTGCCTGCAGCGAGCCAAGACTGCAGGCAAAGTGATTCCTGGATAGCAAGGGACACTAATCCAGTAGAAGAAGACCCAGCAGAGGGAAGAGCCATTGGAGAGCATCTGAAGGAAGAGATGGGCAGGCGCCAAGGCAAAAATTCCTCCAACAATCTGAAAAACAACGTGAAAACACCAGATCCCAGCGATCTTACGACAGAAGGACTTGAACGCCCTATTCCTGAAGAAGTGGAAAACAGTGTCATTATGAAAGCAATAGAGTCTCTTAAACAGGGTATGAATAACTCACTTAAAGAAATAGAAGACAAATATAACAAAAAGATGGAAGTAATGAGTAAAGAAATGGAAGACAAATATAACAAACAGGTTGAAGAAATGAATAAATTCGTAAATGATACCCTGGGAAACCAAGAAAAAGCAATCAAACAGGTAATGGAATCAGTTCAAGAATTGAAAACTGAGGTTCCAAGGGACCCCTCCCCTCCCCCCACTGCTGCGGGCCCTTTGTCTCCTGGGTCCTGGGAAGTCCAGCTAGCCCTGTTGCACTGCTGAGGCGCTCTTCCCAGAGAGCTGAGTGGGTGCTAGCCTGGGCAGCCTGCCTCCCTGTCCTGAAAGGGAGCACAGCCCTTCCCCCCTCAGCTTCTGCGGCAGGGTCTTCGGTGTTCCAAGGGACCCCTCCCCTCCCCCCACTGCTGCGGGCCCTTTGTCTCCTGGGTCCTGGGAAGACCAGCTAGCCCTGTTGCCCTGCTGAGGAGTTCTTCCCAGAGAGATCCTTCATCTGGCGAAGGACGGCAATAAAGTCGGAGACCCACATTGGAGCACCGGACTGAGCCCCCTGAGGTCCAAATGAGGAGCAGAAGGAGGAAGAACATGAAAAACGAAATCAGTACTGCGAGGGATGCTATCACCCACTGATACAAGGAAACGGATCTAATGAGAGTTTACCAAGGCCAGTTGGACTGGGACTGAACGAGGACGTGATCTAACCAGATTCTCGGAATTTGGCCAGATTCTCTGAATGTGGCAGGCCCGAAGTCTTTCTGAAAAGCCATTGACTATGATACTGGGACCTGTTTCCTCTGCATATTCTGGATTTTGGGGATCCAGTCTGTTTGGATACTTACCTTCCTGGACCTGGAGGGAGGGGGGAGGAACTTGAACTTCCCACAGGGCAGGAAACCCTGTCTGCCCTAAGGGACGAAGAGGGAGGAGGAGAGAGAGTGGGGGGAGTGGGAGGGTGTTGGGAAGAGGGGCGGAAATGGAAACTTTTATAATTTAATAAAATTTACTTTCAAAAAAAAAAAAGAATTGAAAACTGAAATGGAGGCAGTGAGGAAAACACAATCTGAGGGCCGGCTGGATATGGAAAACCTAGGTAAACGAACGGAGACTACAGAATCAAGCTTAACCAATAGAATACAAGAGATAGAAGAACGAATCTCAGATTATGAAGACACCATAGAGAAAATAAACGCCCTGACCAAAGAAAAGAGCAAATCCAACAAATTCTCATCACAAAACATTCAGGAAATATGGGACATAATAAAAAAACCAAATCTAAGAATAATAGGAGTAGAAGAAGGAGAAGAATTGCAGATCAAAGGTCCAGAAGATATATTCAACAAAATTATAGAAGAAAACTTTCCCATCCTAAAGAGGGATATTCCTATGAAGGTGCAAGAAGCATACAGAACACCGAATAGATTGGATCAGAAAAAAACATCCCCTTGCCATATAATAATCAAAACACAAAGCAGTCAGATTAAAGAAAGGATATTAAGAGCTGCAAAGGAAAAAGGTCAAGTAACCTATAAAGGTAAACCTATCAGACTTACACCAGACTTCTCTATAGAAACCATGAAAGCCAGAAGGTCCTGGATAGAGGTACTGCAGAAATTAAGGGACCATGGATGCAAGCCCAGACTACTTTACCCAGCCAAGGTTTCGTTCACTATCAACGGAGAAAACAAAATATTTCAGGATAAAAACAAATTTAAACAATACGTAACTACTAATCCAGCCTTACAGAGAATACTAGAAGGAAAATTACATCCCAAGGAATCCAACATTGCCAACACTGACTACAATAATTCAGACATCTAGTGACCCTTCACTAGCACAATTCAAAGAAGGAAAACACATACACTCTATTACCCCCCCCCAAAAATGACTGGAGTCAACAACCAATGGTCATTAATATCTCTTAATATCAATGGACTCAATTCACCTATAAAGAGGCACAGACTTAGAGATTGGTTATGAAAACAGGATCCAACATTCTGCTGTTTACAAGAAACACACCTCAACCACAAAGACAGACACCTACTCAGAGTAAAGGGTTGGGAAAAGGTTTTCCAAGCAAATGGACCTAAGAAACAAGCGGGTGTGGCCATTCTAATATCTAACAAAATCGACTTCAAACTAAAATCAATCAGAAGAGATGGAGATGGATATTTCATACTCATAACAGGAACAACTCATCAGGAAGAAGTCTCAATCCTGAATATCTATGCCCCTAATGTAAAGGCACCCACATATGTAAAAGAAACTCTTCTAGAACTCAAGGCAGTCATCAAACCACAGACACTAATAGTAGGAGACTTCAACACTCCTCTCTCACCAATGGACAGGTCAATCAGACAGAAACCAAACAGAGAATTAAGAGATTTATTGGAGGTATTGAATCAAATGGACTTAACAGACATCTATAGAACACTCCACCCAAATAGGAAAGAATATACCTTCTTCTCTGCAGCTCATGGAACATTCTCGAAGATTGACCACATACTCGGTAACAAAGCAAACTCCCACAGATACAAAAAAATATTAGTAACCACCTGTGTCTTGTCAGATCACCATGGATTAAAATTAGAATTCAACAACAATGCTACCCCCAGGAAGTCAACAAACTCATGGAAGTTGAACAGTCAACTACTAAATCACCCCTGGGTCAGGGACGAAATTAAGAAAGAAATTAAAGTCTTCCTTGAATTTAATGAAAATAAAGACACAACATACTCAAACCTATGGGACACTATGAAAGCAGTGCTAAGAGGAAAGTTTATAGCAATAGGTGCCCAACTAAAGAAAACGGAGAAAGCACACATTGGAGACCTAACAGCACACTTGAAAGCTCTAGAAAAAAAAGAAGCTGATTCACCCAGGAGGAGTAGAAGACTGGAAATAATCAAACTGAGGGCTGAAATCAACAAAATAGAAACAGAGAAAACAATCCAAAGAATCAATGAATCAAAAAGCTGGTTCTTGGAGAAAATCAACAAGATTGACAAACCCCTATCCAAACTAATCAAACGGCAGAGAGAGAACTTGCAAATTAATAGGATCAGAAATGAAAAGGGGGATATAACCACAGACACAGAGGAAATTCAGAGAATCATAGATCTTACTACGAAAGTTTATATGCCACAAAGTTGGAAAATGTAAAAGAAATGGACATTTTTTTAGATAAGTACCATATACCAAAGTTGAACCAAGAACAGGTGAACAATCTAAATAGACCTGTTAGTCGTGAAGAATTAGAAGCTGTTATCAGAAATCTCCCTGCCAAAAAAAGCCCAGGACCAGATGGTTTCAATGCAGAATTCTACCAGAACTTCCAGGAAGAGCTAATACCTATACTCCTTAATGTATTCCACAATATAGAAACAGAAGAGTCATTGCCAAACTCCTTTTATGAAGCTACAGTTACCTTAATACCAAAACCACATAAAGACACAACCAAGAAAGAGAATTACAGGCCAATCTCACTCATGAACATTGACGCGAAAATTCTCAATAAAATCCTGGCAAACCGAATCCAGGAAGACATTAGAAAAATTATTCATTATGATCAAGTAGGCTTCATCCCAGAGATGCAGGGCTGGTTCAACATACACAAATCTATCAATGTAATCCATCATATAAATAAACGGAAAGAAAAAAACCATATGATCATTTCATTGGATGCTGAAAAAGCATTTGACAAAATTCAACACCCATTTATGATAAAGGTGTTGGAGAGACTGGGGATACAAGGATCGTACCTAAATATAATAAAAGCAATATACAGCAAGCCGACAGCTAACATCAAATTGAATGGAGAGAAACTCAAAGCCTTTCCACTAAAATCAGGAACACGACAAGGCTGTCCACTCTCTCCATACCTCTTCAATATAGTGCTTGAAGTTCTAGCAATAGCAATAAGACAACATAAGGAGATCAAGGGGATTCGAATTGGAAAGGATGAAGTTAAACTTTCGTTATTTGCTGACGATATGTTAGTGTACATAAGTGACCCCAAAAACTCTACCAAAGAACTCCTACAGCTGATAAACACCTTTAGTAACGTGGCAGGATACAAGATCAACTCCAAAAAATCAGTGGCCCTCCTATACATGAAGGATAAAGAAGCTGAGAGGGAAATCAGAGAAACATCACCTTTCACGATAGCCACAAATAGCATAAAATATCTTGGGGTTACTCTAACCAAGGAAGTGAAAGACCTATTTGACAAGAACTTTAAGTCCTTGAAGAAAGAAATTGAGGAGGATAACAGAAAATGGAAAGATCTCCCTTGTTCTTGGATTGGGAGGATCAACATAGTAAAAATGGCAATTCTACCAAAAGCAATCTATAGATTCAATGCAATCCCCATCAAAATCCCATCAAACTTCTTCACAGACCTTGAGAGAACAATAATCAAGTTTATATGGCAAAACAAAAAACCCAGGATAGCCAAAACAATCTTAAACAATAAAGGAACTTCAGGAAGCATTACCATCCCTGACTTCAAACTCTATTACAGAGCTACAGTTTTGAAAACAGCTTGGTATTGGCATAAGAACAGAGAAATCGACCTTTGGAATCTAATAGAAGACCTGGATAATAACCCACAAACCTATGAGCACCTAATTTTTGACAAGGGAGCTAAAGGTATACAATGGAAGAAGGAAAGCATCTTTAACAAATGGTGCTGGCATAACTGGATGTCAACCTGTAGAAGGATGAAAGTAGATCCATACCTATCACCATGCACAAAACTCAGGTCCAAATGGATTAAAGACATCAACATTAATCCGTCCACTTTGAACCTGATAGAAGAGAAAGTGGGAAGTAGTCTACAAGATATAGGCACAGGAGGCCTCTTCCTAAGCAGGACCCCAGCTGCACAGACAATAAGAGAAACAATGAATAAATGGGATCTACTGAAACTGAGAAGCTTCTGTAAAGCAAAGGATACTGTCAATAAGACAAAAAGGATGCCTTCTGACTGGGAGAAGATCTTCACCAACCCCTCATTAGACAAAGGTCTGATCTCCAGAATATACAAAGTACTCAAGAAACTAGGCACTAAAACTCTAATTAACCCAATTAAAAAATGGGGTACTGAACTGAACAGAGAATTCACAACAGATGAACTTCGAATGGCCAGAAGACACTTAAGGTCATGCTCAACCTCCTTAGTGATCAGGGAAATGCAAATCAAAACCACTTTGAGATACCATCTTACACCTGTCAGAATAGCTAAAGTGAAAAACACCAATGATAGCCTATGCTGGAGAGGATGTGGGGTGAGGGGAACACTCATCCATTGTTGGTGGGAATGCAAACTTGTGCAGCCACTGTGGAAATCAGTGTGGCGGTTTCTCAGGAAACTGGGAGTCAATCTCCCTCAGGACCCAGCAATTTCACTCTTGGGAATATACCCTAGAGATTCCCTAGCATACTACAAAAGCATTTGTTCAACTATGTTCATAGCAGCACTATTTGTAATAGCCAGAACCTGGAAACAGCCTAGGTGCCCCTCAATAGAAGAATGGTTAAAAAAGGTGTGGAACATATACACATTAGAGTTTTACTCAGCGGTAAAAAATAATGACATCTTGAATTTTGCATGCAAATGGATGGACATAGAAAATGCTTTACTGAGTGAGGTAAGCCAGACCCAAAAAGAGGAACACGGTATGTATTCATTCATAAGTGGATTCTAACCATAATTAAAAGGTCTTTGAGCCTATTATTCGTGATCCTACAGAAGCTAAATAAGAAGACGAACCTGATGAAGATTATTTAGCTATCCGCCAAGAGGTAAGAAATAGTCAAGAGTACCAGGTAACCTTGTGTGAATGAGGGGGTGGGGTGGGAGGGTTGTTGGAAGGGGAGAGGGTTAGAGAGAAGGGAGTAGGGGAGGAATGGAGAAAGCTTGGTTGACCGGGATGGGGGGAAGGGAGGAAGGATGAATATGGGATCAGAGAAGAATATATTTCAACTAAGGGAGTCATTTTAGGGTTTATAGGAAACTTGATTATATATGGGATCCCAGGTCCAAGGAGAGATCCCCAGATTGTTCTCTGGACAGAGGAGAGGGTGCCTGAACCGGCCTTGGCCCATAACCATACTGATGAATATTTTGCTTATCACCATAGATCCTTCATCTGGCGATGGATGGCGATACAGACGGAGATCCACATTAGAGCACCGGACTGAGCCCCCCAAGGTCCAAATGAGGAGAAGAAGGACGAAGAAAATAACGAAGGACTGCAAGGGATGTTATCACCCACTGATACAAGGGGTCGGATCTAATGAGAGTTTACCAAGGGCAGTTGGACTGGGACTGAACGAGCACGTGATCCAACCAGATTCTCTGAATGTGGCCAGATTCTCTGAATGTGGCTGGCCCGGAGTCTTTCTGAGAAGCCATTGACAATGACACTGGGACTAGTTTCCTCTGCATATACTGGATTTTTGGGATCCAGTCTGTTTGGATACTCACCTTCCTGGACCTGGAGGGAGGGGGGACGATCTTGAACTTCCCACAGGGCTTGAAACCCTGACTGCCCTTAGGGACAAAGAGGGAGGAGGAGGGGGGGTGGGAGGGTGTTGGGAAGAGGGGCGTAAATGGAAACTTTTATAATTTAATAAAATTACTTAAAAAAAAAGAAAACACAAACCAAGGGAACTCGGGAAATGGAAAATCTGGATAAACAAACATGAACTACAGAGACAAGTATAACCAACAGAATACAAGAGATAGAAGAAAGAATCTCAGGCGCTGAAGATGCTATTGAGGAAATAGACACAGTGGTCAAAAAAAAAACACTAAATCCAACAAATTCTTAACACAAAACACTCAGCAAATCTGGGATACCATGAAAAGACCAAACCTAAGAATAATAGGGGTAGAAGAAGGAGAACTCCAGCTCAAAGGCACAGAAAATATATTCAACAAAATTATAGAAAAGAACTTTCCCAACCTACAGAAGGATATCCCTTTGAAGGTACAAGAAGCCTACAGAACACCAAATAGACTGGATCAAAAAGAAAGGACACAGTCAATAAGACAAAAGGCAGCTTAATGAATGGGAAAAATCTTAACCAATTCCACATTAGACAAAGGACTGGTCTCCAAAATATATAAATAACTCAAGAAATTAGATCTTAAAATTCTAAATAACCCAACTAAAAAGTGGTGTACCGAACTGAACAGAGAATTCTCAACAGAAGAATTTCAAGTGGACAAAAGATGGACAAAAGATGCTTAAGGACATGTTCAACTTCCTTGGTTACCATGGAAATGCAAATCAAAACAACTCTGAGATATCATCTTACTCCTGTCAGAATGGCTAAGATCAAAAACACTAGTGATAGCTTATGCTGGAGAAGATGTGGAGCAAGGGGAACACTCATCCATTGCTGGTGGGAATGCAAACTTGTGCAACCACTTTGGAAATCAGTGTGATGGTTTCTCAGAAAACTGGGAATCAACCTACTTCAGGATCCAGCAATACCACTCTTGGGAATAAACCCAAAAGATGCTCAATCATACTACAAAAGCATGTGTTCAACTATGTTCATAGCAGCATTATTTGTAATAGCCAGAACCTGGAAACAACCTAGATGCCCCTCAACTGAAGAATGGATAAATAAAGTATGGCACATTTACACATTAGAGTACTACTCAGCAGTTAAAAAAATAATGACATCTTGAATTTTGCATGCAAATGGATGGATTTAGAAAACACTATCCTAGGTGAGGTAACCCAGACCCAAAATAAAAACAAATATGGTATGTACTCACTCATAAGTCGATACTAGACATAAACAAAGGGCAACGAGCCTATAGTTCATGATCATAGAGAAGCTAAGTAATAAGGTAAACCCAAGAAAACATATATAGACTCTCCTGAAAATTGGAAACAGACAAAAATTTGCGAGTATGGGGCCAGGGGGTAGAAGGAAATGGAGAAGAGGGAGTTAAGGAGAACTTGAGGAAATGAAATAGTTGAGATGGAGGAAGAACAGATACAAGAGCAAGGACAGTGATATCTTGATTGAGAAAGCCATTAGGAAGGTACAAGAAACCTGGCTCTAGAATAATGCCCAAGAACCCACAGGGATGACCCCAGCTAAAACCCTAAGCAATAGAGTAGAGGGTATCTGAACTGGCCTTACCCTGTTGTCATACTGTTGATTATTTTAAATATCACCATAGAACCTTCATTCAACAACAGATGGGAACAGAGGCAATGACCCACATCAGAGCACTGGACTGAGCTCTCAAAATTCAGTTGAAGAGTGGAAAGAGTGAGAGTATGAGCAAGGAATTCAAGACCATGAGGGGTTCATCCACTGAGACAGTTTGCTCGAACTCATCAACTCTCAACTCCTGACTGGGAGTCAACTCTGAAGGGCTCTCTTCAGAGTTGACAGTTGGGGCAGACTGAGGGGCCACTGATAGTGACACTGGAATTTGTCTCTACAGTAGGTATTGGCTTCTTAGGATCCTATTCTTTTCAGATGTAAATCTTGCTCAACCTAGATGTGGTAGGGAGTACCTTGGACTTTCTACAGGGTAGGGTGCATGGCCCTCTCTTAAGATTGGAGGGGGTGGGGTGGGAGGGTCTGTGGAGTGAAAGGGGAGCAGGAGGAGAGGAGGGAGTGGGAATTTGAATTGGTATTTTTTAAGTAATAAAATAATAATAACAACAACAATATAAAAAGAGTGAGTACTGCTCGTACAGAGGACTGATGCTCAATTCCCAGGGCCCAAAAGAGGGTGCTCATAACCACCTCTAACTCTAGTTCCCAGAGGATCCAAAGTCTCTGTCCTCTACTGACCTCTTCAGGTCAGAACGCCTTCATGGACACATATCCTTCACCCAAAACCCACATACTCAGAGATAAAATAATTTAAAAACAGAAACTAATGAAATATAAATTATGAAGCCAAACATATATTAACAAATAAAATTGAATTGCCAATTGAAGAATTTAAAAGTTAAAACCTTTGCTTGATTCCAACAACTTAGCCTGCTATAATTTGATCTATACTGCAAGAAACATTAAAATCATCTCACACGCACACACACACACACACACACACAAATCCAGCTGTAACCATGGCAGAGAGAACTCTTTCAAGGGAAACTAGAATAAGGAGAAAAGTCTCTAGCATGGATAAAGATGATAAACTTTTATTGGAAAAAAATTTAATTTCATAATACATATAAATTGCAAAAAATGCTCAATCCATATTAAGAAACAACCTTTAAAAATATTGAGTATCCTAAGGCTATAAAAATTTTAAGTTCATAAAAGGTTTTGTTAATACACAATCTTGCTAATAGTAGCTGTCACAACAGCAAATACCCATTCTTTTTCCCCAAAACTTCAGCCTCCTTCTCAGTTCTCTTCCTGTGTAAAATTCCTGGAGCTCCGACTAGGTCCGGACACAGTTTACATTTTACCAGACTCGGAAAAGAGATAAACTCACAAAACAGATTTCAGTGTAACTTTTTACTATCCCTTTACTTAGATGAACTCACTCGACAGTGAGTGCCCTCAGTAGTCAACAGCCGTGTCTCCTGGTGAAGGACTAGATATTAAAAAGGTGTAAAGTTTAAACCTTAAGCTGTGATGGTCTGAGAAAAAGTTTTAAGATCTAAGAAGATGTATAAATGCGAGTTATAAAGGTCTGAGGATGTGAAACCTTAAATTGTGATTTAAAAAAGTGATTTAAGTGTATAAATGCAAGTTATTAAGATGTAAATGCAAGTTACAGACGTCTGAAGACACCAGAGCCTGAACGGTCAGGATCTAAGGAAAATGTTTTGAGATACATGGATGTATACTATTTGGAAAGGTATACAAATGGCTGAAGGGATATAAAAATGTTTTGGATTTCTTGCTCCTTCTATGCTATTGTTACACTAAAATTTCAAATTTTCAGAGCTTTAACATTAGTCAGTGGAATTCTGAAAAACTATTAATTTAGTTCTTGAAATACAGACTACTTATTGTTTTGTCACAAGCTCACAATTTTAAGTTTCCTTTGATTGTTCTCTAAATATAGACCTACAGCTGTTTCTCATCTAATGACAGAACTAAAGACATTTCTGCCCAGTCTCTATCTCACCTGGTTCCCACTTGGCTGAAAATCACCATCCAGGGACCTACAAGCTACAAACTGCTGGGCTCTGGACCTGCTGAAAACTAACATGAACCAGCTAATGTGATATGAATGTCCCCTGTCCCTTCACCTGGAATAGTTAAGCAGACGTTTCTGATGAATGCCCTACTGCCCAGACTTTAACTAGCCCTTCAGCCTTCCTGGGCCTTAAAAACCCATATCCCAGCTCAGCTGGAAGCTGTTACTTCCCCTTAATAGTTAGTAAACAAAGTCAAGTCATAAGAAAACTCCCTAACAAGGGTGATCAAATGACTACCTATAAAGCCTGTATACAAAAAAAAGGGCTCAGATTTATTAACAGGTAAATTCATAAATTAAAATGGTTCTATAATATGATAGAACACTTGGCCTGTTCTTTGAAAAACAAAAAGATATTATCCATCACAAGGCCTTTGACCCTTCTGCTTTTTTTTTAAAGTAATTTTATTAAATTATAAAAGTTTCCATTTCCGCCCCACCTCCCAACACCCCCCCACTCCCCCCACTCCCTCTCCTCCTCCCTCTTTGTCCATAAGGGCAGACAGTGTTTCCTGCCCTGTGGGAAGTTCAAGCTCCTCCCCCTCCCTCCAGGTCCAGGAAGGTGAGAATCCAAACAGACTGGATCCCCAAAATCCAGTATATGCAGAGGAAACAAGTCCCAGTGTCATTGTCAATGGCTTTTCAGAAAGACTCCAGGCTAGCCACATTCAGAGAATCCGGCCACATTCAGAGAATCTGGTTGGATCACGTGCTCGTTCAGTCCCAGTCCAATTGGCATTGGAAAGCTCTCATTAGATCCGTCCCCTTGTATCAGTGGGTGATAGCATCCCTCGCAGTCCTTATTTCTTTTTTCATTTTCTTCGTCCTTCTGCTCCTCATTTGGACCTTGGGGGGCTCAGTCCGGTGCTCCAATGTGGGTCTCCGTCTGTATTGTCATCCATCTCCAGATGAAGGATCTATGGTGATAAGCAAAATATTCATCAGTATGGTTATGGGCCAAGGCCGGTTCAGGCACCCTCTCCTCTGTCCAGAGAACAATCTGGGGATCTTTCCTTGGACCTGGGATCCCATATATAATCAAGTCTCCTGTAATCCCAAAAATGACTCCCTTAGTTGAACTATATTCTTCCCTGATCCCATATTCATCCTTCCTCCCTCCCCCACATCCTGGTCCGCCGAGCTTTGCCCATTCCTCCCCTACTCCCTTCTTTCTAACCGTCTCCCCTTCCAACAACCCTCCCACCCCCCCATGCACCCGAGGTTACCTGGGACTCTTGTCTATTTCCTACCTCCTGGCGGATAGCTAAATAATCTTCATCAGGTTCATCTTCTTATTTAGCTTCTCTTGGATCATGAATAACAGGCTCAAAGACCTTTTAATTATGGTTAGAATCCACTTATGAGTGAATACATACCGTGTTCCTCTTTTTGGGTTTGGCTTACCTCACTCAGTAAAGCGTTTTCTATTTCCATCCATTTGCATGCAAAATTCAAGATGTCATTGTTTTTTACCGCTGAGTAAAACTCTAACGTGTATATGTTCCACACCTTTTTTAACTATTCTTCTATTGAGGGGCACCTAGGCTGCTTCCAGGTTCTGGCTATTACAAATAGTGCTGCTATGAACATAGTAGAACAAATGCTTTTGTAGTATGTTCGGGAATCTCTAGGGTATATTCCCAAGAGTGGAATTGCTGGGTCCTGAGGGAGATTGACTCCCAGTTTCCTGAGAAACCGCCACACTGATTTCCACAGTGGCTGCAAAATTTTGCATTCCCACCAACAATGGATGAGTGTTCCCCTCATTCCACATCCTCTCCAGCAGAGGCTATCAGTGGTGTTTTTGAGTTTGGCTATTCTGACAGGTGTAAGATGATATCTCAAAGTTGTTTTGATTTGCATTTCCCTGATCGCTAAGGAGGTTGAGCATGACCTTAAGTGCCTTTTGGCCATTTGAAGTTCATCTGTTGTGAATTCTCTGTTCAGATCAGTACGCCATTTTTTAATTGGGTTAATTAGGGTTTTAGTGTCTAGTTTCTTGAGTTCTTTGTATATTTTGGAGATCAGACCTTTGTCTGATGAGGGGTTTGTGAAGATCTTCTCCCAGTCGGAAGGTAGCCTTTTTGTCTTACTGACAGTGTCCTTTGCTTTACAGAAACTTCTCAGTTTCAGTAGATCCCATTTATTCATTGTTTCTCTTATTGTCTGCACTCCTGGGGTTCTGCTTAGGAAGTGGTCTCCTGTGCCTATATCTTGTAGACTACTTCCCACCTTCTCTTCTATCAGGTTCAAAGTGGTCAGATTAATGTTGATGTCTTTAATCCATTTGGACCTGAGTTTTGTGCATGGTGATAGATATGGATCTATTTTCATTTTTCTACAGGTTGACATCCAGTTATGCCAGCACCATTTGTTAAAGATGCTATCCTTCTTCCATTGTATACCTTTAGCTCCCTTGTCAAAAATCAGGTGTTCATAAGTTTGTGGGTTAATACCCGGGTCTTCTATTCGATTCTGTATGTCGACTTCTCTGCTGTTATGCCAATACCAAGCTGTTTTCAACACTGTTGCTCTGTAATAGAGTTTGAAGTCAGGGATGGTAATGCCTCCAGAAGTTCCTTTATTGTATAATATTGTTTTGGCTATCCTGGGTTTTTTGTTTTGCCATATAAACTTGATTATTGTTCTCTCAAGGTCTGTGAAGAAGTTTGGTGGGATTTTGATGGGAATTGCATTGAATCTATAGATTGCTTTTGGTAGAATTGCCATTTTTACTATGTTGATTCTCCCAATCCAAGAGCAGGGGAAGTCTTTCCATTTTCTGTTATCCTCCTCAATTTCTTTCTTCAAGGACTTAAAGTTCTTGTCAAATAGGTCTTTCACTTCCTTGGTTAGAGTTACCCCAAGATATTTTATGCTATTTGTGGCTATCATGAAAGGTGATGTTTCTCTGATTTCCCTCTCTGCTTCCTTGTCCTTTGTGTATAGGAGGGCAAACGATATTTTGGAGTTGATCTTGTATCCTGCCACATTACTAAAGGTGTTTATCAACTGTAGGAGTTCTTTGGTAGAGTTTTTGGGGTCGCTTATGTACACTATCATATCGTCTGCAAATAACGAAAGTTTCACTTCATCCTTTCCAATTCGAATCCCCTTGATTCCCTTATGTTGTCTTATTGCTATTGCTAGAACTTCAAGCACTATATTGAAGAGGTATGGAGAGAGTGGACTGTCCCGCGCTACTGTCTCGCCAGCAAGAACAACGCAGGGCACGTAGGATCCTTCTGCAGAACAGCTTTTAATGCTTCTTGAGAGCGAGAGCATAAGCCAACATGGCGGAGACCCAGAGCAAGGCGAGCCCAGCCCTTATATAGGAAACAGTCCCCGCCTCGGACGTGTCACTGTCAGATTGGTCAGCTGCCCATCATCCCAGATGACGCCTCGGGAGAGGCAGGGACTACAGCGTTGGAAATTTGCCAACACATGCGCAAATTTCCTGTTCACCGGGCGGGGGAACCGGATGTCAGCGCCATCTTGCAATGGCGAATGTGGTTGCGGTCCTCTACATCTCCCCCTTTTTTTACTTCTTTGCAGAAAGGCAACTCCCTCAGAAGGCAGAGATAGAGGTCGCACTTCCCAAAGTGGAAACATTATAATGGGCTTGCACGGAATCTGCCCCTAGGTTCATGACACCTGGAACTTATCCGGCCTGCCCTCTGCCATTTTTCTGGGAAAGGGAATATACGGCAGGAAACCCTTATGCCGGGCGACATATCTCTCAGAGAGGGCCATTCTCTGTGCGATGCTCTTTAGCTCGACAACCTTCAGGGCTAGCTAAGCCAAGCACTCCACCCTGTGCAATGGACAGAGGTGTCCTAGGGGTGCAGGAGCTGGTTGGCATAAACCTTACTGCTTCAGCATAGATAACCACATCAGTAGAGGTTCCCTGTTCCAGGGCAGCCAGCGCTTGTGCAATAACCACACTTTGTCCCTACGACTTTGGGATTTGAGTCAGCAGACCAACCAGAGGAGAAACACTGATCCTCAGCATAGGGCTGTTCCAAACATTCCCACCCCCACCCTATAAGCTTATAAATAGAAGGTAGGGGAGCCCCAGAGTCTTATTGGTTGTAAAATAAAAAAAAAAAAACAAAAAAACGAGGAAACACTGCCACTCTATGGCTGACTGGTGTCGGCTTCAGGAAGGCTGAGAGTATCCCCCATCGCTGCTCCTTCGTAACCGTTGTCATCCATCCGCAAAATGGTAGGAGGAACAGAAGCCAAATCTTCAGGCGAGTCCGCGTGTTGTGGGTCACCCCTCACCGTTCGGGTCAGTCTTTCTGGCACCCAGAATGGATTTTCCTGGTCCTGCGGGAACACACAAACAGCTCCCCTGGATCTCAATAGGATGGGATCCGGGCCTTTCCATTCATTAGAAAACACATCTTTCCATATAACCAAATCCTTAGGCCGCTGCGGATCCGAACTATGTCGTGTTGCAGCATTCTGGCCATTATCGTCCAGATTTAAAAAATTTATAGTGAACAGAGCCATGGCAATGGCTACTCTTGGTGTCGGGGGTAATTCCTTCAATATTCCCCCTTTTTGTTTAAGCAGATAAGATTTGAGTGTGCGATGTGCTTGCTCTACAATACCTTGCCCCTGGGGGTTATAAGGCAGGCCTGTAATGTGTGTGACTTGCATCTGTGCACAAAATTGTTTAAACTTTTGAGAAGTATAGGCAGGCCCATTATCCGTCTTTAAAGATGTGGGCTTGCCCCAAGCACTCCATGCCTCAAGACAATGTTGAATGACATAAGAGGTTTTTTCTCCTGTAAGTGGTGTGGCATGAATAACGCCAGAGCATGTGTCAATTGACACATGCACATACTGAAGTTTTCCAAAGGCAGTGATATGAGTCACATCCATCTGCCATATTTGCAAAGGCGCAATCCCTCTGGGGTTTACGCCAGTGTGTCTGACAGGGAGAAACTGGCAACAATTGTGACATTGGGTTACAATATCACGAGCCTCCTTTCTGGTAAGAGAAAAACGTTTACGCAGGGTTTCAGCTGTAACATGAAAATTATCATGAAAGGTTTTAGCGGTCTGTAACGGGGAGGCAAGAGCTACCGCAGCAAGCTGCATAGCACGATCAGCCAGATCATTACCTAAACTCATGGGGCCCGGGAGCCCCGAATGTGCTCTTATGTGTGTGATAAAAAATGGAGCTCTCCTATTTAGTAAACAGTCCTGTATCCTCTGGAAAAGAGCTGCCACTGTACTAGTAGGTTTTATAATTCCAGCGGTCTCTAATAATTTAACAGCATTAACCACATAGGCAGAATCAGAAACAATATTAAGAGGACAATGAAATTTTTGAAGAACCTCTAAAACCACCATACATTCCACCACCTGGGGTGAGGTGGCAGAAAAGTTCTTTGTATATATTTTAGAATCCACAACATAGGCTCCCACACCATTTTTGGAGCCATCTGTATACACCATCACCCCGTCTTTTAGCGGGGCAGAAGATGTAACTCGGGGAAACACAATGGGATGATATGCAGCAAACTGCAGCAGAGGGTGTTTGGGATAATGATTATCAATTTTTCCTGAAAAGGTGGTAACCAAAATTGCCCAATCGTCAGAGGTGGCGGCCAAAGTTTGTATCTGAAAGGAGGTATAGGGAACTATCATAACCGCTGGATGTTTACCAAAATGACTAACAGACATTTTAAGGCCTTTAAGGGCAATTTGAGCTATAGCAGCTGGATACCAATCAATACTTTTGTTAGGAGAAGCATGAGGATGGATCCACAGTAACGGTCCATCCTGCCATAACACAGCAGTGGGTAGCTTTCTTGTTTTAAACACACATAGAACAAATGGTTGAGTTTCATCAATACGGCACAGCTGTGCCTCCTTAATGGATTCCTCCACTAGTAATAAGGCTGCTTCTGCTGCCGGCGTCAAGGCCCGAGGGGAGGTAATATGAGTATCCCCTTCCAAGATATCAAACAATGGCTTCAAATCAGCAGAGGGGATTTTTAAAAACGGTCGCAGCCAATTAATATCTCCTAACAACTTTTGGAAATCATTTAATGTTCGCAAATCGTCCCTATAAATTTTTATTTTTTGTGGTAGAATCTTTTCAGGAAGAATAACAGAACCTAAGAATTGGCCAGTGTCTGTAATCTGGACCTTCTCAGCAGCTATTTGAAGACCCCATAGCTGTAAACTCTTAATGAGCAATGGGTAGGCTTCCCTTAGGACCTGTAAGTCCTCATGACACATGAGTACATCATCCATGTAATGAATCACAAGCAAACGTGGGAAACGTTCACGAAGCGGTTCAAGAGCCTCCTGCACAAACATCTGACAAATTGTTGGACTATTGGCCATACCCTGAGGCAAAACTCTCCATTGAAAGCGTTTATCAGGCTCTATATGATTAATTGAAGGAACAGTAAAAGCAAAGCGAGGCCTATCAGCAGGATGCAATGGAATAGAAAAAAAACAATCCTTAATATCTATTATTACTAGACTCCAATTTTTGGGTAAAGCTGAAAGCACTGGGAGTCCTCGCTGCACAGGCCCAAAAAGATGCATTTGTTCATTAATGGCTCTCAAGTCATGCAACAAGCGCCATCTTCCTGATTTTTTTTTAATGACAAAAATGGGTGTATTCCACGGAGAGGTGGATGGTTCTATGTGCCCCAAAACGAATTGCTCATTAACTAGCTGATTCACTGCTTCCAGTTTTTCAGAGGTAAGTGGCCACTGAGGAACCCATACTGGGGTCTCTGTTTTCCATGGTATGGGCCGTGCTGCCCCAGTGGCGCCTAGGAAAAACCCAGACCCTGTTTATTGATATTAGGTTTAGGATTTACTGACTCCCGTATTCCTTGCTCCGAGCGACCCAAGCCCTTTCCTGGCCTATGGCCCATTCTTAACATTATATCTTGGGCCTGAGATGAATATGCATTAGATAAGGTCAATCCCATACCCTGCATTACATCTCTTCCCCATAAGTTGACTGGCAAGGGAAGGACATATGGTGTAAAATATCCTGACTGCCCTTCGTCTGTTTCCCAGGTTAATCTGGTGGAGCTAATGGTGGGGTTTGCACTATAGCCCAAGCCCTGTAGGGCATGAGACGACTCAGTAACAGGCCAGGACTGTGGCCACCAGCGCGATGAGATAATACTTTTGTCCGCGCCAGTGTCCAAAATGCCTTCGAAGCATTTACCATTCACCCAAAGGGGCAGTTTGGGTCGATCTTGAAGGCTAACAACCAGGTAGGCCGAATCCTGTCCTGTTGACCCCATTAATTTACTCCCCGGCCTCTGGTGGGTGTCTGCCGGAAGAAACAGTAACTGAGCTATCCTGTCTCCTTTACTGATGGAAAAAACTCCACTAGGACAAGAGCACAGGGCTTGTATCTCAGCAGTGTGCTGACTATCAACAAGACCTGGGTGGACAATCAGTCCCTGCAGGGTAAGCGAGCCACGCCCTAAAAGCAGGCCCACGCTTCCAGGGGGTAGAGGCTCAGGCAGCTGCACAGGGACAGGCTGCACCCCCATTTGGGGCATCAATAGGAAGTCGGTGGAGGCACACAAGTCCATTCTTGTTCTGCCTCCGAGGGTTCCTTGGTCGTTGCCCTGACGAACTTGTTCCCATATTTCTGAGGGCCCTGGGACCGAGGGCCCATCACCCCATTTTTTGGATCAGTCTGTGGGTTTCCTAATGGTGGGAGGATCTTGCCATGGACATCCCTAACGGAGCGGCAGAGCTCAGCCCTATGATAACCTTTGCCACAGCGTGAGCAGAGGGTAGGAGGCGCTCTCTCCTTTTCTGATGACCTACAATCCTTTTTTAAATGTCCTGGCTTCCCACATTTAAAGCAAACTCTTCTGTCTGGCCCTTTAAAAGGGTGTTTTTGTGACTGCATGATGGCTGCAGCCAAACCCGCATTCGTCAGGGGTCCTCCTAGTTCTCTACAGACCCTGAGCCAGTCCTGTAATCCTTTATTTTTCCTGGGGGCTATGGCCGCAGGGTACTCCTGCGTAGCTTGCTCAAAAATGAGCTGCTCTATGAGTGGCGTGGCCATATCAGTGTCGCCAAAAATGCGTCCTGCTGCCTCAGTCATTCTAGCCACAAAATTTGAAAAAGGCTCCTGAGTCCCTTGTATAATCTTGGTGAGCGGGGTGCTTCCTTCTCCCTTTTTAGACAAAGCTTTCCATGCTCTTATAGCTGTATTGGCTATCTGGCGGTAGGCGTCATAAGGGTAGTCTATCTGGGCAGCGGTGAAGCGCCCTTGCCCAGTCAGGAGGTCAAAAGTCCATTGTTGTTGTTCTGGAGTTAAGGCTTGAGCGTTAGCTCTGGCCTGTTCCTGGGCCGCCTCATGCCACAGAGCTTTCCACTCCAAATATTGACCCATGCTGACAAGCGACGCTTTTGCAACTGTCTCCCAGTCTGCCGGAGTCATGGCACTCAAGGCTAATCTGTCCAATTGGGCTAATGTGAAATTAGCGGTCACTCCATATTTTCTAACTGACTCTGCTAATTCTTTTATTTGGTTGTACTCCACAGGCGCATACACCCGTCCATTTTCCCCTTCATAAACGGGGAAGGCCAGGTGCAGCTTTCTCTTGACCTTGTCAGGGATAAATGAAAAAGTCTTTGGCCCAAGGTGTTCCTCATAAGGAGGCGCCGAAGGGGCAGTCGGGCGAGGGCGAAGCTCGTAAGGAGGCGGATGGGCCCTTTGGGATGACCTCATGGCCCTACCGCTGGTTAATTCTGCCTCCTCCTCTGTACCTAGTTCTTCTACCTCTTCTCCTGAGCCAGAACTTTCATGCTCACTTTCATGGTCACTTTCAATTTGCAGAGCTTCAAGCTCCTGCAGAGGATATAAACTACTGTCCTTTCCTTTTTTCTTATTGTTGGTTCCAGAAATCTTTCGACCTTGTAAATCAGTCTTCTCCCCCATTCTTATTTTCTTAAAACCACTGGAGGGTCCTTTTTCCTTATTTGAGACTGTGCGCGCACCTAACCTCTCACTGTACTCAGTTTCTGAAATGCTATCCTGGACTTCCTCCGTTGCAGCAACCGCCTGGCAGGATTCGTCTTTTAAGCAGTCTTTGGCGAAAAATAAGAGGACTACTAAAAGAGGTAGCAAGGCCCCTACGAAACCTTCCCAATGCGGAAACAAGTCAAGCCCAAAACCGAAAAATCCAGGAAAAGCCATATCTCTCTGAGTATACAGACCTGCAGTTCTGAATCCTCCTTGTGTCCAAGGGGTCTCCGGTGGTGCGAGCAGTTGTCAGGGTCCCTCAGCGTCCCAAGGGATTCGGCACCAGATGTCCCGCGCTACTGTCTCGCCAGCAAGAACAACGCAGGGCACGTAGGATCCTTCTGCAGAACAGCTTTTAATGCTTCTTGAGAGCAAGAGCATAAGCCAACATGGCGGAGACCCAGAGCGAGGCGAGCCCAGCCCTTATATAGGAAACAGTCCCCGCCTCGGACGTGTCACTGTCAGATTGGTCAGCTGCCCATCATCCCAGATGATGCCTCGGGAGAGGCAGGGACTACAGCGTTGGAAATTTGCCAACACATGCGCAAATTTCCTGTTCACCGGGCGGGGGAACCGGATGTCAGCGCCATCTTGCAATGGCGAATGTGGTTGCGGTCCTCTACAGTGGACAGCCTTGTCGTGTTCCTGATTTTAGTGGAATGGCTTTGAGTTTCTCTCCGTTCAATTTGATGGTAGCTGTCGGTTTGCTATATATTGCTTTTATTGTATTCAGGTATGATCCTCGTAAACCCAATCTCTCCAACACCCTTATCATAAAGGGGTGTTGAATTTTGTCAAATGCTTTTTCAGCATCCAATGAAATGATCATATGGTTTTTTTCTTTCAGTTTATTTATATGATGGATTACATTGATAGATTTGCGTATGTTGAACCAACCCTGCATCTCTGGGATGAAGCCCACTTGATCATTATGGATGATTTTTCTAATGTATTCTTGGATTCGGTTTGCCAGTATTTTATTAAGTATTTTTGCGTCAATGTTCATGAGTGAGATTGGTCTGTAATTCTCTTTCTTGGTTGTGTCTTTGTGTGGTTTTGGTATCAGGGTAACTGTAGCTTCATAAAAAGAGTTTGGCAATGACTCTTCTGTTTCTATATTGTGAAATACATTAAGGAGTATAGGTATTAGCTCTTCCTGGAAGTTCTGGTAGAATTCTGCATTGAAACCATCTGGTCCAGAACTTTTTTGGTAGGGAGATTTTTGATAACAGCTTCTAATTCTTCATGACTGACAGGTCTATTTAGATTGATCAGCTGGTCTTGTTTCAACTTTGGTATATGGTACTTATCTAAAAAAATGTCCATTTCTTTTACATTTTCCAACTTTGTGGCATATAAATTTTCGTAGTAAGATCTAATGATTCTCTGAATTTCCTCTATGTCTGTGGTTATGTCCCCCTTTTCATTTCTGACCTTATTAATTTGCAAGTTCTCTCTCTGCCGTTTGATTAGTTTGGATAAGGGTTTGTCAATCTTGATGATTTTCTCCAAGAACCAGCTTTTTGATTCATTGATTCTTTGGATTGTTTTCTGTGTTTCTATTTTGTTGATTTCAGCCCTCAGTTTGATTATTTCCAGTCTTCTAGACCTCCTGGGTGTATCAGCTTCTTTTTTTTCTAGAGCTTTCAAGTGTGCTGTTAAGTCTCCAATGTGTGCTTTCTCCGTTTTCTTTAATTGGGCACTTAGTGCTATGAACTTTCCTCTTAGCACTGCTTTCATAGTGTCCCATAGGTTTGAGTATGTTGTGTCTTTATTTTCATTAAATTCAAGGAAGACTTTAATTTCTTTCTTGATTTCTTCCTTGACCCAGGGGTGATTCAGTAGTTGACTGTTCAACTTCCATGAATTTGTTGGCATCCTGGGGGTAGCACTGTTGTTGAATTCTAACTTTAATCCATGGTGGTCTGATAAGACACAGGTGGTTACTAATATTTTTTTGTATCTGTGGAAGTTTGCTTTGTTACCGAGTATGTGGTCAATTTTCGAGAAGGTTCCATGAGCTGCAGAGAAGAAGGTATATTCTTTCCTATTTGGGTGGAATGTTCTATAGATGTATGTTAATTCCATTTGATTCAATACCTCTAATAATTCTCTTAATTCTCTGCTGGGTTTCTGTCTGATTGACCTGTCCATTGGTGAGAGAGGAGTGTTGAAGTCTCCTACTATTAGTGTCTGTGGATTGATGACTGCCTTGAGTTCTAGAAGTGTTTCTTTTACATAAGTAGGAGGCTTTATATTAGGGGCATAGATATTCAGCATTGAGACTTCCTCCTGGTGAATTGTTCCTGTTATGAGTATAAAATGTCCGTCTCCATCTCTTCTGATTGATTTTAGTTTGAAGTCAATTTTGTTGGAAATTAGAATGGCTACACCTGCTTGTTTCTTAGGTCCGTTTGCTTGAAAAACCTTTTCCCAACCCTTTACTCTGAGTAGATGTCTGTCTTTGTGGTTGAGGTGTGTTTCTTGTAAATAGCAGAATGTTGGATCCTGTTTTTGTATTCAATCTCTTAGTCTGTGCCTTTTTATAGGTGAATTGAGTCCATTAATATTAAGTGATATTAATGACCAGTGGTTGTTGACTCCGGTTATTATGATTTTTTGTTTGTTTGTTTAATAGAGTTTGTATGTGTCCCTTCTTTGAGTAAGCTCGTGAAGGGTCGCTAGATGTCTAAGTTATTGTAGGCAGTGTTGGCGATGTTGGATTCCTTGGGTTGCGATTTTCCTTCTATTACTTTCTGTAAGGCTGGGTTTGTGGCTACGAATTGTTTAAATTTGTTCTTATCCTGGAATATTTTGTTTTCTCCATTGACAGTGAATGATACCTTGGCTGGGTATAGTAGTCTGGGTTTGCATCCATGGTCTCTTAATTTCTGCAGTACCTCTATCCAGGACCTTCTGTCTTTCATGGTTTCCATAGAGAAGTCTGGTGTAAATCTGATCGGTTTACCTTTATAAGTTACTTGACCTTTTTCCTTTGCAGCTCTTAATATTCTTTCTTTAATCTGGATGTTTTGTGTTTTGATTATTATATGGCGAGGGGATTTTTTTTTTGATCAAGTCTATTCGGTGTTCTGTATGCTTCTTGAACCTTCATAGGAATATCATTCTTTAAGTTGGGAAAGTTTTCTTCTATAATTTTGTTGAATATATTTTCTGGGCCTTTGATCTGCAGTTCTTCTCCTTCTTCAATCCCTATTATTCTTAGATTTGGTTTTTTTATTGTGTCCCAGATTTCTTGAATGTTTTGTGATGAGAATTTGTTGGATTTGCTGATTTCTTTGATCTGAGCATTTATTTTCTCTATGGTATCTTCAGACTCTGAGATTCGTTCTTCCATCTCTTGTATCCTATTGGTTATGCTTGATTCTGTAGTCTCTGTTTGTTTACCTAGATTTTCCATATCCAGCCGGCCCTCGTTTTGTGTTTTTTTCATTGCCTCCATTTCAGTTTTCAATTCTTGAACTGTTTCCATTACCTGTTTGATTGTTTTTTCTTGGTTTCCCAGTGTATCATTCACGGATTTACTCATTTCTTCAAACTTTTTGTTATATTTCTCATCCATTTCTTTACTCATTTCTTCAATCATTTTGTTGTACTTCTCATCCAGTTCTTTAAGGGAATTATTCATATCCTGTTTAAGGGACTCTATTGCTTTCATCATGGCATTTTTTTCCAATTCTTCTGAATTAAGAGGTTCAAGTCCTTCTATTGTAGGGTCGTTGGGATCTGGTGATTTCATGTTGTTTTTTAGATTGTTGGAGGAGTTCTTGCCTTGGCGTCTGCCCATCTTTTCCTTCAACTGCTCTATATTGGATCTTCTGGTACCAGGTCAGGTTCCCTTGTTGAGCAGGGACTTCACTGAGAGAATGTCTACCTTTCTTCAGGCAGTCTATTGAAACACAGGCACTCCCTCGTGCTGGGTTGCACTCACAGCCCCGTCCCAGCATGCAAGGGAGCAGCTGTGGGGAGATCTTGTGGCCCCAGGGGGAGAGGAGAAAGAGAGGGAGGTGTACCTGGATGAGGGCTGGGATGGGATTCGGGAGAGCTCAGCAGGGTATAGCCACCACTGCAGGGCAACCAGAAAGTCGAGGGGGGTAGGGAAAGTCTGAATTCCTCCTAGCCAAAGTCCTCGGGCCAGGAGCAACTCACCCCTCCTCCAATGGAGGTCTGCTAGAAAATCACTGTCTCTTGCTGGCCAGGAATGTGGCTGAGGTGATTCAGGGCCTGCCTGTCAGGCAGGCTCTCAGAGCACAGGAACTGCCCCTGCCCGGCTGAGCCCACAGCCCAGGATCAGAGTGCCAGGGAGCAGCTGTGGGGAGATCTTGTGGCCCCAGGGGGAGGGGAGAAAGAGAGGGAGGTGTACCTGGATGAGGGCTGGGATGGGATTCGGGAGAGCTCAGCAGGGTATAGCCACCACTGCAGGGCAACCAGAAAGTCGAGGGGGGTGGGGAAAGTCTGAATTCCTCCTAGCCGAAGTCCTTGGGCCAGGAGCAACTCACCCCTCCTCCAATGGATGTCTGCTAGAAGATCACTGTCTCTTGTTGGCCAGGAATGTGACTGAGGTGATTCAGGGCCTGCCTGCTTTTTGCCACTTACTGTTGACTGTTACATCACTGATATAATGACTAGATGATAATTCTTTTGAGTACCATTATACTAATTAATTAGGTTATCAGATCCTAATATAAAATGGCATCTGTCACAGAGCCAAGGATTTGACACAGAAAACAAATTAATTGTTAAACCCAAAATTAAGCTGTGAGCACCACCAACCCAAAGACCAGGTATATTCCTGGGATTCCCGAAACTGTAGTTCTTAAAAATAACGATAAAGTCTCAAAATAAAGGTACATTAGCCTATAGGTTTTATTCATATAAGCCCAAACAACACATTTCAAGGCTACACAGCTCGAGAGTTTCCAGATGGTGGTCCTGACCAAATTCCACCTTGGTCAGTATTTAACTTTTTAAGCTAATTTTTAACTTTACTTTCTCATAGAAACTCCCCTGAGGGTTTTGCACCCTGCTGTGAATATCCCACAGGCCTATCTACATGAGGATTAAGAATCAGCACTGCTGCCTGTTGTGCACGCCAGATGGATTTGCTGAAGGAGGCAGAGGCAGAAGGATCACGAGTTCGAGGCCAGTCTAGGCTACACATTTCTTTATAATTCGTGATCCTAGAGAAGCTAAATAAGAAGGTAAACCTAAAAAAAAAATCATATAGTTATCCTCCTGGATATTGGAAGTAGACAAGATTGCCAAGCAAAACTTGGGTGCACGGGGTGGGAGGGGGTGTAAGGGGAGATGGGTAGAGAGAGGGGAGAAGAGGAGGATGGGAAGAGCTTGGGGGAATGGGACAGTTGGGATGGAGGAAGGGTGGATATGGGAGCAGGGAAGTATATATCTTAATTAAGGGAGCCATTTTTAGGGTTTGCAAGAAACTTGACTCTAGAGGGGTTCCCAGGTCCAAGGAGAGGTCCCCAGACTGTTCCTTGGGCAGCAGAGGAGAGGGTGCCTGAACTGGCCTTGTCCCATACCCACACTGATGAATATCTTGCATATCACCATAGAACCTTCATCTGGTGATGGATGGAGATAGAGACAGAGACCCACATTGGAGCACTGGACTGAGCTCCCAAGGTCCAAATAAGGAGCAGAAGGGGGGAAAACATGAGCAAGAAGTCATGACCATGAGGGGTGCGCCCACCCACTGAGACACTGGGACAGATCTAATGGGAGCTCACCAAGGCCAGATGGACTGGACTGATGGAGCATGTGGTCAAACTGGACACTCTGAATGTGGCTGGCAATGAAGGTGGACTGAGAAGTCAAGGACAATGGCACTGGGTTTTGATTCTACTGCATGGACTGACTTTGTGGGAGCCTGGTTTGTTTGGATGCTCACCTTTATAGACCTGAATGGAGGGGGGAAGACCTTGGACTTCCCACGGGGCATGGGAACCTGACAGCTCTTAGGACTAGAGAGGGAGGGAGAAGTGGGGAGGGGGAGGGAAAAGGGAGGCGGGAAGGAGGTGGAAATTTTTAATAAATAAATAAATTAATTAATTTTAAAAAAAAGAATCAGCACTGCTGCTACAATCCAGAGACAGAGATAGTCCTTCCATTGCTGTTGGAACTGGACTTGTCATCTCCCTTGGATCTGCAGGGGCTGCAGTAACTGCCATCATTCCGACACATCATCTGGCTGGAGACATAAGAGACAGAGTCAATCAGGCAATGGTGTCCACAACTGACGGCCTTGAATCCCTCCAATGATAGCTCTCTCTCTCTGTGGGGTTGTGCTCCAAAACAGAAAGACATTGGATCTAATAACTGATGGACATATAATAATTGCTTGGTATTGGGGGAAGAAAGTTGTTTCAATGTAAATGAATCAAGTATGGTTGAAACTAAAGTCAATAACCCCCAAAACAATCTCCACAAAGACCTGCTCTCAAAATTCCAGCCTATAGAGCCGTTTAATTTTTTTTAATAACCCCATGTTTTCCTGGCTCCTACCCTTTATCAGTTCTCTGATTATTCTGTTTTATTTTGCCCCCTGCCTTATTCCGTTCCCCTGGCAGCAGACCACCAAAATTGCAACAAATTTCCACCAATCAAATCATGGATCTCTACCAGGCCCTGGACCTTCAACACAGATGACAGATTCTTCAAGGTTTAGTACTACATCTCTCCGTTATAAAATAAAACAGGGGGTATACTTTGGAAGGTCCTGCTGGTCAGAAATTACAGTCTACCATGGCCAGACTGCTTTCACCATGCTTGGCAACAGGAAGGATGCTCTCCCAGTGAGACACCCTGCTCTCTACCTTCCCTTACTTGGAGGATGTCTCTAGGCTTCCTGCATGCTTTATCTCAAGGATGACCCTTGATATAGTTCCCTGTAAATGTTCTTCCCTTGCTGAACAAAAGGAACTTAAGTAACTAGCTAGTTTCACAGGACTGTGCCGCAGTAAACCCAGCTTTATGATAGGAGCATGCTGTTTAATTTAAATTAGGTGATTTCCCAGCTAAGATCATCACTTCTTTTTTCCACATATCTAGAATTGAAAGACCCTTCCCCCCCGCCGTGATGGGGAGACTCTCCCTCAAGTCTCGGGATAATACGGCCCCCCCCAGTAACTCACGAGAGACCGTCCTTGCTGCAATCACACGAGGTTTAATGACAAGACGGAACCAGTGCACTGGGGCCGATACTCATAGCCCACGCAGGGGAAGAGTTCGACCCCGAGTAGCTGGGAGAAGGGGTTTTTAAGGGAAGAAACCACAGCTCAGTAATCCAAAAGGGGCAGGGAGGTTGTCACAGAAAATTCCGAAAATACCAGTGATGGTCACAAGGGCAACTCCCTGCCTCTCAAGATCACTCTCAAGGTCATAATCAGCTAGTTCCTGAAACACAGTATTCCAAAAATACCAATGATAATTATTTGGGGGAAACTCCCTGTTTCTCAAGATTATTCTCAAGATTACAATCTAACTTTATCTTCAGCTAGTTTCTGAAACCCTGAACTGGCTAATCTAGATTTCTGATTTTTTTCTCTTCCTGCTAGATTTTTGGCTCTATTTTTTCCTGCTAGGGGGATCTGAATTTATCCAGGTCTTTCAGAATAAAGCTGAGTTTTAGAAGTCATATCCTGAGGTTCTGCTCTATTGTATCCACAGTTGAACCTTGTTCTCCATTTCTGCTGCCTCCACTCTCCTGGAGTGTTGGCCAATAATCCCTGAGGAAGAAGGAGATGCATAGCTCACATTTTTATCTGTATGCAGGAAGACAGAAAAGTAGGGATGGCTTTGAAACCTCCAAGGCTACCCCTAGTATTCTACGTCCTCAGGAAGGCCACATCTCTTAGACCTCCCCAAACAGGGTCACCTCCTGGGAAACAAGTGTTGAAATGCAAGGGTCTATGAAAGACATTCTCATTCAAGCCCCACAGGTGGTTGGTAGATTTTTTTATTTTGCTATATTTGACTTTTGATTTTTAAAAATAAAAAAAATATAAAAAAAACACTTTAGCAGTCAGGGTTCCCTACCATATGGAAAGTCCAAGGTCCTCCCCATTCCCCCCAGGTCCAGGAAGGTGAGCATCCAAACACACAAGGCTCCCAAAAAGTCAGTACATGCAGTAGAATCAAAGCCCAGTGCCATTCCCATAGGGTAGGGAACCCTGACTGCTCTTTGGCCTGGAGAAGGAGGGGGAGGATGAGTAGGGGGAGGGGAGGGGAAGGAGGGAAATGGGAAGAGGGAAGGAGGTGGAAATTTTTAATTAAAAAAATATAAAAACAAAGTCTTTAGCAACATTTTTTAACAGAGGTACAACTATGATTAGCTTGCAATTTCTAAACTTTAACTGGGGCAGAAAGTAACACAGCAGACTAATGCTATCAATGACTACAGGGAACGCAGGCTGAAAAATTAATAAGTGCCCTTAAGATGGAGAAAAGAGTGCAGGGTTGACTATGTATGTTGTCATGAGAAATGAGTATATTCATATTCTAGCTTCTTTTTTTCAGCAAATTTTTTATTTTTTTATTAAAAATTTCCACCTCCTCCCATTTCCCTCCCCTTCCCCCCCTCCCCCTCCCTCTCCAGTCCAAAGAGCAGTCAGGGTTCCCTGCCCTGTGGGAAGTTCAAGGTCCTCCCCCCTCCATCCAGGTCTAGGAATGTGAGCTTCAAAACAAACTAGGCTCCCACAAAGCCATTATATGCAGTAGAATCAAAAACCAGTGCCATTGTCCTTGGCTTCTCAGTCAGCCCTCATTGTCAGCCACATTCAGAGAGTACAATTTGATCACATGCTCCATCAGTCCAGTCCATCTGACCTTGGTGAGCTCCCATTAGATAAGCCCTGGCATCTCAGTGAGTGGGTGTACCCCTCGTGGTCATGTCTTCCTTGCTCATGTTCTCCCTCCTTCTGCTCCTCATTTGGACCTTGGGAGCTAAGTCCAGTGCTCCAATCTGGATCTCTGTCTCTATCTCCATCCATCACCAGATGAAGGTTCTATGGTGATATGCAAGATATTCATCAGTGTGGGTATGGAACAAGGCCAGTTCAGGCACCCTCTCCTCTGCTGCCCAAGGAACAGTCTGGGGACCTCTCCTTGGACCTGGGAACCCCTCTAGAGTCAAGTTTCTTGCAAACCCTAAAATGGCTCCCTTAATTAAGATATATACTTCCCTGCTCCCATATCCACCCTTCCTCCATCCCAACTGTCCCATTCCCCCAAGCTCTTCCCATCCTCCCCTTCTCACTTCTCTTTCCCCCTCTCCCCTTACCCCCACCTCACCCCCACCCCCAATCTCCCAATTTTTGCCTGGCAATCTTATCTACTTCCAACATCCAGGAGGATAACTATATGTTTTTCTTTGAGTTTACCTTCTTATTTAGCTTCTCTAGGATCACGAATTATAGGCTCAATGTCCTTTAATTATGGCTAGAATCCACTTATGAGTGAGTACATACCATATTCATCTTTTTGGGTCTGGGATACCTCACTCAAGATAGTGTTTTCTATTTCCATCCATTTGCATGCAAAATTCAAGATGTCATTGTTTTTTACCGCTGAGTAGTACTCTAATGCGTACATATTCCACACTTTCTTTATCCATTCTTCCATTGAGTGGCATCTAGGTTGTTTCCAGATTCTGGCTGTTACAAATAAAGCAGCTATGAACATAGTTGAACAAAATGCTTTTGTAATATGATAGGGTATCTTTTGGGTATATTCCCAAGAGTGGTATTGCTGGATCCTGAGGTAGGTTGATCCTGAATTTCCTGAGAAACCGCCACACTGATTTCCAAAGTGGTTGCACAAGTGTGCATTCCCACCAGTAATGGATGAGTGCTCCCCTTACTCCACATCCTCTCCAGCAAAGGCTATCATTGGTGTTTTTGATTTTAGCCATTCTGACAGGTGTAAGATGATATCTCAAAGTTGTTTTGATTTGCACTTCCCTGATCACTAAGGAGGTTGAGCATGACCTTAAGTGTCTTTTGGCCATTTGAACTTCTGTTGAGAATTCTCTGTTCAGTACCCCATTTTTTAACTGGGTTAATTAGCATTTAAAAGTCTAGTTTCTTGAGTTCTTTATATATTTTGGAGATCAGACCTTTGTCTCTTGCGGGGTTGGTGAAGATCTTTTCCCAATCAGTAGGTTGCCTTTTTGTCTTAATGACAGTGTCCTTTGCTTTACAGAAGCTTCTCAGTTTCAGGAGATCCCATTTATTCTTTGTTGCTCTTATTGTCAGTGCTACAGGAGTTCTACGTAGGAAGTGGTCTCCTGTGCCCATGTGTTGTAGACAACTTCCCACTTTCTCTTCTAACAGGTTCAGTGTGGTCAGATTAATATTGAGCTCTTTAATCCATTTGAACTTGAGTTTTGTGCATGGTGATAGATATGTATCGGCGAATCAATCCCACACCAGTTATGTTTTAAGGGGTTATTTATTTTGGGGGGTAAAACTTACATACACCATAAACCGTCAGGAAGGGAGCCTAGTCGCAGGAGCCGGGAGCAGGAGCTAGGAGCAAGCACCAGAACCAAGAGCTGGAACCAAGAGGGCCTATTCCGGATATGTTTCTCTTTTTAAAAGAGAAATATACCACGCCCCAGTGGGCTGGTATTTTAGCAGCTATTGGCTGACGGAGCGGAAGTCGCTCCCCGCTGCACTGTGGGTTCGTATTTTAGCAACTATTGATTGAGGCAGCGGAAGTTACTCCCACAACACCTCCCCCTTTTGTTTAAGTAAGAGAGTTCTAAGCCTACTATGAAATTATATACAGTAAGTACAAACCTACATAATTATATACAATAAATACAAATATCCTATTCTAACTAGCTTAAGTCTTGTATAAGAAATAACTTGGCCATGTCATGAAAAGAAAGTAACTACGTTTATATAATCTTCAATCCCATCAAAGATCTGAGAAGGGAAATAATGTTACCTGAGTAATTAGGAAGTGCAATCAAACTTCCAGAACATGTAACAAATCACATAGACAACTGGCTACCTGGGCAAACACCCAAAATCATGTTTGCAGCGTTGAAGCAACCAATTTTGGCTAAGGCCTAACGTAACTGACATACCATTTTTAAAGGCAAGGAACTTTTTAAAACTATCTTATCCTGTCTTGGCAGGATATGACAGTCCTGTTTTATCCATTTACGGATACTCTGTAACTCTGTTAGTAGTTGAGGTATGGACATTTCTTTACCCAAAGGCCAGTTCTGTCAAGAAGAAAGGCTCCAGGTGGAGTGTCTTTGGTGTTCAACATTCTCTTGGGAATAGATCAGTGTTGCCAGGAGCGATTGTGTCTCCCTACCATAGAACTCTGAGTTAGATTAAAGGCCATTTTCTACAGCTCTTTGAAGAGGTTGAAGATTATCTATCTATACTGAATATAATGTCTATGTATCTAAAGAACCTGATTAGTCTAATTATAAATGACAAACTTAGATGACTATTGATCTATATTATTCTCAATATCTATCTAACTTAAAGACTGAAATAGTAAACAACTGTGCAATAAATGGGGACAATATAACCTCCAAGTATAAACAATGTGCAAGTATACATTGCAATATGGTAAATATATATATCAATACATAAACAATATATAAGTATCTTAATCAGAGGTAGAAGTGTACAATGCAATATGGTAAAATATACATATATCAATACAATATATATGTCAATACATAAAAATGTTTTAAACAGAGGTAGAAGCATGCATGCCTAAAATAGTCAACATAATTTAAGTTTGTATCAATATAGAAGAATCAATACCAATATATTTGTCTAAAAACAATAACTCACAAGTATAAAGCTATTATCCCATATTATCGGCGAATCAATCCCACACCAGTTATGTTTTAAGGGGTTATTTATTTTGGGGGGTAAAACTTACATACACCATAAACCGTCAGGAAGGGAGCCTAGTCGCAGGAGCCGGGAGCAGGAGCTAGGAGCAAGCACTGGAACCAAGAGCCGGAACCAAGAGGGCCTATTCCGGATATGTTTCTCTTTTTAAAAGAGAAATATACCACGCCCCAGTGGGCTGGTATTTTAGCAGCTATTGGCTGACGGAGCGGAAGTCGCTCCCCGCTGCACTGTGGGTTCGTATTTTAGCGACTATTGATTGAGGCAGCGGAAGTTACTCCCACAACAGATATGGTTCTATTTTCATTCTTCTACAGGTTGACATCCAGCTATGCCAGCACCATTTAGCTTCTTGTTTGCAAAGTGAAGTGCCTGCAGTCTGGGAAGTAAAGAGGGGGGCATGCCCTCCTTGCCTTATTCTTGTCCTTCACATGCTCAATGAAGGTATCAATGTGTTCAGCCTCTAGGGTTGTTATCTTGTCAGCCAAATGTTCCCAAAGATCTGTATTTTGATCTGTGAAGAGACATGATGAAATCATGAATTGCCCACTGAGTCACACTATTTAGACAGCATCATATACTCACCTTTGTTTTATTTGTTGTTACTGCTATTGTTGTTTGAGACAGAGTAACCCACTGTAGCCCAGACTAGCCTCAAACACCCATTATCTTCCTTTCTTACTCTTTCATGTGCTGATATCGACACACTGCAAGATGGCATCCAAATTAAAATTCAGAGCCTTAACCCATCCTTCCACTTACTTCACAGACTTTGCATGAAAACAAAGCAACCATTATTTTTCAACAGAAGGCCTTAAGAAGAGCATTTATAGTTGACATGATCTTTTCTCTGAGGCAAATATTTAGTTGATAGCTTAAACATCAAGAATAGATGATTATGTGGATTTACAACAGAGATTGATAAAAAAAATAATAGAACTGTAAAATGCCAAATAAATAGTTTTCTGCCTGACAGCCCCAGAAGCTTGAGATATCCCATTGATCTGCCTTCATTCTCAACAGTTTGAAGACTTAATTATATTATGAAAGCCAGAAACAAATTCTGTGATTGCTGAAACAAAAATTAATAAAGCCTGACACAAGCTAATGTAGGCAGTTTTTCTTAAAACAATAGATTCTCACTGTATAGTACAGGCTATTCTCAAAATTGAGATTATTCTGCCTCTGCTTTCTGAGTGCTGGCAATAGATCTATGTACTAGAGTAATCCTACTTTAGGATACTATAGACTAAAACATATCCTATTTTAATCAACACTGTGCTACTATAATAAATAAAAGATGTACTGAATAAAGATCCTTGGTCATTGCAGAGGAAATTTAAAGATGGGCATAGACAGGTGTTTTAGAGCAAGGTGAAACTTCACATTCAATCCCTGCCTGGGGTGCTTAGGATCTGTTTTTTTTTTATTGATGTATATACGATGTATAAAGATTTTCATGGAATTTGGAGGAATTCTGCCAGTCCATGACTCAGCTATCCTTCAAGCACATTGGGTAGGTAGTTTCTGAACTTGTATGATCCCAACAGAAGCTGTGGAGGAAGTGCATGTGCAGACAATGTGCTCAAATGTAGTGCAAACCTCAGATGTATTTACCAACTCAGAGTTCATCACAGGTGCCAATTATTTCCTAACTTCCTTTCTGACCCCTGTATCAAAGTGAACTCAATCTCACCCAGCATCCATCAGCACAGAAGAGACTCAGCATTTTAAGGGCCTATAGGGGAATTAGGAAGAGTGGTGGGGAATACATGGCATCAACAAAGCAACAACGACAAGAGGGCAGAGTGGTTACTAAGGAAATCATTTCAGGTCTCCATAACCACCACTGATCCAAGTTTAGCTCTGAACTTCACAAGGAGGCTGGGAAACAAGGGTCCTGTTTCCAGATGTGGGCTGGGCAAACTGATCTCTTCCCATAGCCCTAAGTTCCTCAAGCAAGCACTTTAAGGTGGCCTTAAAGATGGCAATGGTCTTTATCCACTATGCCAATCCCTGAGAGCAATTATTGCACTGCCAACAGCTGTAGATATCAAGGTGCAACTCTACCCTCTATCTCACAACAGTCTTCTGAAGAATTCTGCTTGTGTTTTAAGGACATTAACGTTGATGAAACTGGACCCATGGTTGTTCTATGGGAAAGAATATTAGTATGATCCTGTTTTAAGTCATGTGGGAGGTGATTAAAGATAGAAATTACGGGGAAGAATAAGGCACATGGAGAGCATAGGGTGGACTTTTAAAGAACACATTTACTTAAGGTTTGGAACCATGTGTACCATGTTGGTGACTCTCAAGGTGCATCTCAAATGATTGCTAGGAAACTTTTGTCTTCTTTTTCTTTCATTTGCATAAGTGAGGTTCTAGGGTGACTCTGGAGGTGCACTGAATGGTATTATAGTCTAAAAGCAAGAGCCATTGGGGATAACAAAGGAGTTAGATCATGTCTTCTTACTATAGGGAGGTTTCTGATGAGAAGCCTAGAAAATGGCAGGTTTATAGCCTTAAACAAATGTTGCCAGGTTAGAGTTCTTGACTCTCTGCTAGTGAGGGCCTTCAGCCACACTCCTGGGTAAGGCCTCATTTTCCTTCACTGACCCATATCTTTCTTTCTATCCTGCCTTCAAGATACACTTCAAGAGCAATGTGGACTCCACTCTTGACAGAAATCTTTTGCAACCACTCTAAGCATTCTAAAGAAATATTGGAAATGGCCAGTAGACTGTTAACTCTAATTCTCCTTTAGATGTTCTCCTGGTATAACTGTGGCCCTCCCATTGCACACTCAGCTAACAGGGGAAGGTCTGGAGAATGAATCTCAAGTATGAAAGTAGATAAAGAAACCGTATCTGTGTCAAAGGCCCCAGAAGATACTACCTGTCATTTGATCTGAGTAAGACACTGTGATGAAGACAATGTTATGGGTTGAGAGCCAAAATTACCTAGCACTCTTGTAGATCCTCTTAATGGACGCTTGTTGTTTCTGTGTCTAACCTAACATTCTCACGTCAGGTAAAACTCTTGGGAAATACAGTAAGGTTCCACAGTATCTAACTTATCTATACCAAACCAAAAGTAGACTATCCTAAGATAATATTTGACACCTGCTGAAAGTGCCCCATTGCCTTGGTATTGCCAAAAGCAATGATCTCTCTCATCTGATCTTCCACCAGGTGAAAAACAATGTCACCCACCTCTAAGGGATGCAAGGTTCAATGCACAATCTTGGAAGTAGAGACCAGGCCCTCACTAGACACTAACCCTGCTAATACCTTGTTCTTGGACTTTCCAGCCTCTGAATAAGTAACATCTATTCAGCTTGTTATACGTGACTCAAGCTGCAGTGTTCCTTTACAGCCCCACGTGACTGACTGAAACACTCCACCAGGTGGTGAAGGTTTTTATCCTTGAGGAGCCACAGAGAACTTGGATGCAGTGGAGGCATTTTCTTTCAGATACTGCTTTTGTTTAGGAAATCAGGACAGAGGTTACAAGCACAAACACGTGCACATGTGCACGCACACACACCCTAGGTTAGACTTACATGTCTCTCAGCCTGAAAAACACTCCACACCCATGACATCAGAGACCCCTAAGGGAGGATAATCATCATCCTCAGCCTAGTTTTTCAGGAGGTGGGGGTGGGAAGGAGGTGAAGAGCTCCATCCAGACCTTCCCAAAGTCTGTCAGCCAGAACAGAGCAGAGGGACATTTAGGTCCTGACCCCCCAGCTCCCAGTATCACATTCCAGCTCTAACGTCTTGAAATTAATAACTTTAACAACTTTGGTACTTCTTGTGGTCCCAATTTCCTTCAGATTTGCATGATAAAAGTGAAGATATTTTACAACATGGTCAGCTTCCACTTTTATGTTGAGCAGCTTCTCCTGTGCTTTTATTTTATAATTCACATGCAATTTTTGAATAACTGATATAAGATGCCTGGGGACACTGTATTAGGTTGATTTTGTTGCTATGACAATTTATAAGAGTGGCTCATAGAAATTCTGTGGCCAGAAATTTGACATGCAGTCATGGGTATTACCAGGGCTATCCTTCCTCTGGGGTTCAAGTAGAGAACATTTCTTCACTTGTTCTGGTTCCTGGGAGCTTCATGCTTTCTTTCAATAGTAACTGAAGCCCCCCCACCCAGATTTCTGTCTGAGTCTTTGTTTGCTCTGTCAAATCTTCAGCCTGCTTTAAAGGACATTGTGGTTACACTCAGGAAATACCTAGTAAAACACAATGTTTTCCCCATCTCAAGACCCTTAATTGAAATCACATCTTTAAACTCCCTAAGTTACTAGCACAGGTTCTGGGCATTAGGTCTGAATGTTTTTAAAGATAATGACTTAGTCAATTGCAAACAATCAAATAACAGGAAGTCCAATATAAACTCATGATAATTTTCCTCTATTGTCCTACAGGAAAAGGCACATGAATTATAGAAATTCCAGATGGACCATGTTATAAATCCCAAGTGTTGAAAAGAAGCTAGAGAAAGGCATCTAATCTAAAACTCACAGTTTACAGATGAAACATAAATGAAATCCTATTAAATTCCATGTTACAGATAGTTCATTAGGATTATATGCAAGAATAATAAAATTGGCCTCATTATAGTCATTATGGGAATGGAAAAGAATAAAATTATGTCCAGTATTCTTTATGCACTTCAGTCGTCTTGAGACTCTTTAAATGCTATCTTTTGTTGGTATTGATTATCATAATTGGTATCAGGCCAGGATGTTGAAATGACTTTCTCATCACAAGCTGAAACAACCAGAACTAACTCTCTGAACTTCTGAATTCTCAATGTAGTACATTTTCCTACATAACAAAGTGTCCCTAAAACTAGAAATGCAGAACAAACCATCTTGTTCTGACATGTCTCTATCTTCTCTCTCCATCACTAGAGTGATCCTGAGAGGCATCCCCCTTTGCTACCTACCTCCTTGTCTAAATGCATAGTCACCATCATTCTACATCATTTACTTTCCAAAGGATCTCAGCTAACAATATCACCAACAATTCATTAACACTAATCATACTCTAGCAACTGTTCTAAGGGATAGATGCATATGTGCATGTGTATACCCATAAATGTGCACACATGTGTAAATATACATGTACATACACACAGAAACATATATGTATATATAAACAGCTAAGATTTTCTTCTGTGGAACAGTTTTGTTAGCTGTGAATATCTGTTGCTCTTGTTGGCCTAATAAAGAATTTAATAATCAATATCTGGGAAGTAGAAGTTGGGCGGGACATGCAAACAAAAAGAGAGCACAGCAAAGAAGGAGGGAAGTCACTGGGAAATACACAGAGAAGAAGGGTAAACATGCTGGCCCGAAGAAAGGTACCAACACATGGTGAAGCGTAAATAAAAAATATGAATTAAATTAAGTTTGTAAGAGCTAGTTTAGGTAAGCCTAAACTACCAGACAAGCATTTATAATGAATAACAATTCTCTGTGTGGTTACTGAGGAACCAGTGATCCTGACAAAACCCTCTGCCTATGGTATTCATTGAACCCTGGCTATGAAAGTACAAAGAAAGACATATTGAAGTCTGACATGAAGAAATGAGGATGTACAGGATAACTGGGGTTAAGAGAAAAATAAATATTAACTATTGAAAGAGTAGATTTCAAATAGAGGGAGTTGTGTGTATAAAAGCAGAAAAGCCTGCAGGAGCTGCCTCTGTAACGGGCAGCAGGTCCTGAGACCAAGGCCAGCCACAAAGAGGAGCTAGTTCCAGGCACAGAGCTGTGTGGAGATGAGAGATGGAGGTGGAGCAGCCAGTCCCAGGATGAGCCGCCAGCCACAGCGGGTGAGAAACAGATGGATAGGCACATCATGCAGAGTGAGGTTGGATATTTAATTAGTGGATTACGGAGGGGAATGGAAAGAGGGTAAGGGGAGAAGGGGGAAGAGCAGAGAGAGAAATGGCGGAGGAGAAGTGGGGAGAAGGGCGTGAGACAGAAGCTGCCTCTTTGGGAGAGACAAGGAAAGAAAGAGACTTAGGCTGTAAGCAGGAAGGAAGATATGCCTGCCTCAGCAGACTGGATGGGGGGGAGTGAGGGAGTGGGGCTTGTCTCTTAAAGGCACAGGACACACCATTATAGCCCCGATGAACTACATTGTTATAACTAGTTGGGAGAAGCACACTAATGTTTGTGCAAATGCAGGAAACACTCATTATAATGTATAGTTGATTAGTCTGCATGTATGTCTGTGCAACACATTCATGCCTAGTGTCTACAGAGACCAGGAAAGGACCTTGGATCCCTAGAACTAAAGTTGAGATGGTGGTAAGCTATAGCATGGGTGCTGGGATTTGAACCTGGATCATCTGGAACACCATTCAGTGTTCTTATACAACAAACTATCTCTCCAGCCCCCAGAAAAATACTCCTATATTGCAGGTCCTATATTGAAACAAAACAAAACAAGAAACTGCCTTGGCCTTTTGATAGGGCAGTACTTAGAAAGGCAGGAAGACAGAACTGAATGTTGGGAGGAGGAAGGCAAACAGGGAGAGCCACCATGAAGTTGCCAAGTCAGAGATGCTGAATCTTTCCCAGTAAGCCACGAGCTCGTGGTGATACACAGATTAGTGGAAATGGGTTAGATCAGGATGTGAGAGTTGGCCAAGAAGAGACTAGATATAATGGGCCAGGCAGTAATTAAATTAATACAATTTCTGTGTGGTTATTTTGTGGGTTAAGCTGACCAGGAGACAGGATGCAACCTGCTTCTCCTATTACAGCAAAGAACCTCCAAAGATGCCACTGAGTTTGTATGTTTGCTGGCTATCTACAGCCTACTATTATGAGTGGTTTGTTTCCCTCAATGAGACTCTGTTGGAGAAAACTAGTTTTTCATTTTCAAGTAGTTATCAATTGAAGATAGCTTTTGCGTTAAGGATGGAGGTGTCCTTAGTTAGGGTTGCCATGAGCGTGGCAACTCATATAAAGAAAAATAATTAACTGAGGTGGCTTCCTTATGGTTCAGAGGTTCAGTCCAATATCATGGCATCAGTGAGGCAGACATGGTGCTGGAGTAGGAGCTAAGAGTCCTAAATCTTTCAGGCAATGGGAAATTGATAGAGATCACCTCTCCCTTTATCCCATTTCTTATCTCCTAGAAAACAGGACTTCCTCCATTTCAGTTCCACATACTCTTGATTGTTGTTGTGGTTGTTGTTATTTACTCTGCTCAGCGACCTCCTCTGCTAATAAATCATCATTAGAGTTACCACTAACAACCATACTATAAAATCTATTCAAGGCTGTTTTGAGATTTCTTTTGCCAAGGGAATTAATCCAAAACTCTTTAGTCTTAGGAAGACTCTTTGGACAAGGACCAAAAGGCAGCTAGCTACTTTCTTCACCAAAATATCACAAGAAGACCTGTAGGCAGCATGCTAAAGTTCTTCTCCTCTGAAACTGCTTGAGTGAGCCCCCAACAGTTCAGAGAGCCTTGTAAATAGAACAGTCAGTTGTAAAATGAAATGACCCAAGCTGATGGAGGCTTCTTTAGCATCTGAGAAAATACCTCACTGTGAATGATCGATCCTTGATCTGCTGAAAAAGCTGTTGATATTCTGTTCTCATTCTCCTAGACTTATAACTTTATATGTCTTTATTTTCACATTCTTATTTCTGGAATCTATATTTTTATTTTCTCATTCTTGGACTCTTCAAGGCTTTCTAAACCTGAAAAGTGATGACTTCCCTCCAGGACTTGTCATCTAGAACAGAAGAGAGGAACTTACTGTGACTCAGCTCAACAGCAACACATTTCACATAAGCCAGGGCCCTTGCATGGGTAGATAACTGCTCAGTGCTTTTCTTGTGGGGTTTTATGAGGATAGTTTGTTGATTGGTTTTCAGAGAAAATCTCATATACTCCAGACTGTCCTCAATCACTCTATAGCAGAGGATAACCTTGAGCTCCTGATCACCCTGCCTTTACCTCCCAAGTGCTAGGAGTGCAGATGTACAGCACCACCACTGCCAGGTTTATGTGATTCTGGAGACTGAATTCAGGGCTTCATGCACACTGGGTAAGCATTCCACCAACAGAACTACATCACAAGGTCAAACTGTTGGTCTTTAAATGGTGTCTGATTCAACAACAGATAAGGAGGCATTTGCTTATCCGATGGCAGTTGCAACAGGAATACTGAAGACGGTTCACCCTCACCACATTTTTAGAACCACAGACCTAGGCCAGTGAAATGGCTCAGCAGGAAAAGGAGCTTGCCACTCAGTCTGATGATCTGAATTCGAGCCCTGAAACCCACATGAAAGAAGGGAAAAGACAGAGTTCATAAAAGGATATAGTGTGGGGTCCTCAGAGGAGTTGGAGACAAGATTATGAGATGGATACTATCTGAATATTTTGTATTCAAGTGGGAAATCACCAAAGAATATGTAATTTTTAAAAGAGTAACAGAGTAGGGCAGGTTGGCTGACTGTAGGTCAACACCTGTTCTTCTGCTCCTCCAGATCCAATCCCCTGTCTCATATCCAGCTCTGTAGCAAAACCACATAGTCTACCTTTCCTTTCTGAGTCCATCCCCAACAGATCATGAAGAACTTCTTCCCCAATCTTCCTTTCCCCAGCTCATCCCATGAACCCAGTCTCCAACAAAAGTAGGCATTCCCTGGGAACACAGGCCAGGGTAACAAGCTAAATAAAGACCTTCATCACTCTCTCCTCTCATCCATATCCAACTTTCCCACCGCCAGCCCCAACAATCTTGTTCCTAGATCTGTACCAGAGCAGTCTTCCTTCTCCACCCTTGCCTGCCCATATCTGTGGATCCCATAGACCATTCCCTCCTAACCTTCCTGCCCCAACTTGTCACTTTACCAACCCCCCAACTGCAGCAGGCACCCCCTGATAACCCACAGCCAGTGTCTGCCAGAAAACCAGGTAGGCTGCCTACAGATGTCCTCTTCTCCCTCTGTTCCACAGAAGCAACCCCCCAGTATCATCCTCAGCTTTTCAGTAGAACACCCATAGTAACCTTCGCTAGCCCACTGTTCCCATCTCCTGTGGATCCCGAAGATCTTCTTCTTCTAATGTCCCTCAGTCTACTCCTTGCTTTGTTCCAGCCCCCAATTCCAGCAGGCACTCCCTGCTAAGACAAGGACCATTCCTGCCAGGGTAATAATTAGGCTGACTGCAAAACATCACCTTTCCTGCAGCTACTGCAGATCCAATCTCCCAATCTCTTTTCCAGCTCTGTAGCAGACAACCTACTGTGCTCTCTGCTTCTCCTCTGAGCCCACCCTCAGCAACAAAGGTGTTCTCCAATTTTCCTTCCTCCAACTTATCCCATGATCCCAGCATCCCAAGACCAGCAGACATTCTCAGGAAACACACCAGCTGAGCAGGCCTGGGAAACAGGTCCACAGAAATTTCCTACCAGGCAAAGCATAGTCAACACACTCTCACAAATTCCAGGCAGGAAGCACAAGTCAAGAAATAAAACATTCACCCAACAAAGACAAAACCAGATACCCAGGCCACCAATCCCAGATGTCTAGACATCAGTGTAAAAACACACTTAATAATAACCAGAACAATGTCTACCCGGAGTCCAGCAACACTACCACAGCAGGCACTGAATATTTCAACATAGCTGAACCATAAAAGGGACATAAAAATAGCCTGTGTGAAATGAAAGAGGCCCTTAAGGAGGAAATAAATATATCTCTTTACGAAAATAGAAGCAGTGTGATGAAATAAATCCCTTAAAGAATTCCAGAAAAACATAAATTGTGCAAGGAGACGAATAAAAATGTTTCTGACTTAAATATGGAAATAGGATCAATGAATAAATCCAACCTGATGAAATGCTGGAAACAAAAAACTTGGGAATTTGAACAAGAACTACAGAGGCAACTTTAACCAACAGAATCCAAGAGATAGAAGAGAGAATCTCTGGTATTTAAGATATGACAGAAAAAAATAGATATAATGTTGATGGAAAATGTTAAATCTAAAAATTTTCTGAAAAATTTATCTAGAAAATCAAGGAAACTATGAATAGATCAAATCTGAAAATAATAGGAATAGAGGAAGAAGAAACACAGATCAAAGGCCCAGAAAATCTCTTCAAGAAGATCATTGAATTGTTGGGGGAGGAGCCACTTGTTCATTCTCAGCTGCCAGACCCAAAATAATCACACAGAAACTGTATTAATTAAATCACTGCTTGGTCCATTAGCTCTTGATTCTTATTGGCTAACTCTTATATTGATTTAACCCATTCTATTAATCTGTATATCATCACGTGGCAGTGGCTTACCAACAAAGTTTCAGCATGTCTGACTCTGGTAGTAACATCATGGTCTCTCTCTCTCTCTCTCTCTCTCTCTCTCTCTCTCTCCCTTCCATCTCCCAGCATTTGGTCCAGTTTTCCCTGCCTACCTAAGTTCTGCCCTATCAACAGGTCAGGGCAGTTTCTTTATTTATTAACCAATAAAAGCAACACATAGACAGAAGAACCTCCCATACCATTTCCTCTTTTCTTTTTAAACAAAAAGGAAGGCTTTAACTTTAACATAGTATTCATTAACCAATGGAAGCAATACTTAGACAGAAGGACTTCCCACACCATTGAAGCATCATCATGGTCATGAAATTCAATATTGATTGTATCTCAAATCCATTCCTCCAAGGTGATGATATTGCCTTTAATGACCTAATTATCCTTTTGCATTGTGCATTAGCATTTTCAAAAGTCAGAGTTTTAATTATTGTCTCGCTTCTGAGTTTGGTATCATTCTATTACTGCTGAAGTCAATTTTTCTACAGTTCTGTCCCAAGCATTCAAAACTGCTGAATGGCATAAAGTCATGATGTAGTCATCATAAAGAGATTGCCTTTATGTATTAGCATAATCTCCCTCTCCAAGAAGTTGATATTGGGAGAGTTCCATAACTCTCACCCTACTTCATTGTTCAATGGTCATAGCCTCATCTTTCCACCAGGTCCTCCATTGTAACTGAGGGCCAGACTCCAAGACTGCTGTAATCAAGTCTCTTCAGTCTTGAGAGATAATTCGATTAAATGTTTACCGTGAGTTTATCATCTGCTTAACAAAAAGTGAATGCTGCTATTTGAGACTACTGCTCCCTTGAATCTCCTTAAATCTATAATTTCCACAGAAGTTCATTCAGCTCTTGCACAGCTTTGAGAATATCTATCATTTGGCAGTTGTTTCTGTGAAGTGACTGAATAAATTAAAGTTTGCTGTTTAAAAACCTTAGATTGTTCCCATCTAACCTTAAAGTACAATGCTGAGATTGGTTCCTTTTTAAATTTCTCTGTCTGGATCTGAATATCTTTATGATCTGTTTTAGTAAGTTTTTCTAAGGGCTGTATGTTGGCACTCATACCAACAACATTTTAAAGGATAAGCCAAGAATTGTCAAACCAATAATAAAGATTATTAAAATGATTATCCTTTTAAAATATTATCCTTTCATTTAATTGTTCCAATTTTAAACCATCCATTGTGTAATCATACAGAGATGTGCTCTCTCTTTTGTAATAGTGGTTCCCATTTTTTAATGTGGGAAATAACCTCTCTTTTGTCTTTTAAAACTAATTCCCTCCTTTAAGAGTTCCCATTGTCTCACCAAATCTTCTGATGATGACCAGGGAGCATAAGACTGCATAGCATGTCTAATTGAAGAACACAGGTGGTACACAACCTGGCTAAGGAGAGCTGCAGCTGTGAGTATGTAGCCGTGAGCTGAGAGTATGTGAGGGTTGCAACACAGTAGAAGCCTGAGCAGGTGTCAAGTCAGCTACCTAGAAGGGTAGCAGCTCTAGAAGGGGATTCTGGGGAATTCCACAACCCACAGGGGAAAGGGAGTCAACTGTCTAAAAAATGAACATGGGATTGTGGCAGAAGCTGTCTGAGACAGAGCCATTCAGTCTAGGGTGGGTAACTTCTGTGGTGTTTGGAGCCCGGGTGCCTCTGGAGTTTGGGTGGTAGCTGGAGACTGTTGTGGAGAGGCTACAACAGGAAAATCCCAGACTCTCATGGTAGCTTGGGAAAAAAAGAAAATACCCTAGCTAGCATGGCAGGGCAATGACTCAAGTGGGAGCCCCTGCATGCTGTTGCCGTGTGTGCCACAGGAAAGCAATTTTTCATGAATCTGTGCCTTAAAGTTGGGCGGCAACTATTGCATGAGTTCTAATTGGTATTAATAATAAAATCCCAGAGCCAGATATTAGGGTAAATGATGAAAGAACTAAGAGACAAACAAACAAGCCACAGACAACTCTTACCTTGCTAACTCCTCAGCCAAAAAAGGGGAGAGTTTCTGTTTCCTCCCACCTTATATTCCTCTCTCTGCCCAGCCATACCACTTCCTGTCTCTCTGTACAAACCTCCAGACCTCTATAGTTAACTAGTGGCTACCTCCGCCCTCTGATCTTCAGGTAAGCTTCATCTGTTTGAGTACAAGTAAAATATCACCACTGATGACACCTTTAACACAACAGCAAAGGTTGTCCTCTGGCTTTCACACACATACACAAACACGTACAGATACATGTACAACAACATTAAATATTCTAATCAAAACAAGAGAAGCCAGTGTGCATGGGAAACAGGCACAGATGTTCCTCTATCTTGTGTTCTTGCTGAGGCCACTTTAGATTTAAGTAGAATTTGATCTCCTTGATGGGAAACCATGTGGAAAATTACCCAGCTCCATTCTAGGAAGTCAATGCCCCAACTAGCTTATCTTGGCTTCTGTTAAACTACCTGCTTGTGCAAACTTCCCCTGAACCTGACAAGCAAAAGAACAGGATATAGTGTTGCCTTCAAAAGCCCTTTCTTCTAAATGTTCAGCATTACACTTGAGTCCCAAGTACCTGAGTGTAGTCCCAGCTGGCTTGAATAGAGACTTTCAGATTGCTATAGATTGTCTGAGTGGTCTTCTCTAGAGGGTAACACAACACCGGAAACATACTGCTGTGGCTATGAATATCTGATAGCCAGTTGAAAATGGCAGGTGTATGTTGCAGGAGACTTGTTTGCTTGGCTATTCCAATGTGCCAATAAAGCCACTTGAACCAAAGGATAAAAATGGCTATTGTCTGACGGAAATTATCCATAGAGTCATTGGAGGTCTGATAGAGAGGGACAGGGAGACAGAAGAAGGAATTTCTGGGGCTGGTGGATCAAGAAAAACGTGGAGTGTTAGCCAAAGGCTCTCCAATGTTCCTTGAATTTATCAGGCCTTTATCTCAATTTCTGATTCTCGAGTTTTTAATTATACTCGAACAATTTAGGTAAAGAGGAGTGACATTTATATAACTATTTTACATATTAATGTTATAGCATAACTAAATATCTACTCAGCCGAAGATACTCTAATATTTTCAAAGGTAATAAATATTTTTATGCTTCCTATACAGAAATGGTCATGACACTCATGAAGTATGGAGGAGAGTCATGAAGTATTTCCTTACAACAGTAGATCCAAACACTCACCTCCATGTCTAGCATTGGGAAAGCAGAGAAAGAAAGATCAGGAGTTAAGTAGTTAAAAGTCACCCACAGCTACATGGCATGTTCAAGGCCAGTCTGTGAGATACACAAGAGTCTGTCTCAATACACACAAAAGCCAAAAACAAAACAGGAAATAAGCCGGGTGTGGTGACACACACCGAAATCCCAGTAGTCAGGAGACTGGGGCAGGAGGAACTGCAAATTTGGTGCTAGCCTGAACTTTGTAACTTGCCAGCTGAGTTTCATAGGAACCTGTTCCAAAAACCAAAACAAGCCGGACGGTGGTGCACGCCTTTAATCCCAGTACTCGGGAGGCAGAGGCAGGGGGATATCTGTGAGTTCCAAGGCCAGCCTGGTCTACAAGGGTTAGTTCCAGATCAGGCTCCAAAGCTACAGAGAAACCCTGTCTCGGGAAACAAAACAACAAACAAACAAAAATATAGAGACAGAGAAAGTATTTGATGTTATAAGACGATTAATATTATAATATGTGAATTTTGATCATAAAGACTTCAGTCTCAGACTTTCATAGGTACTATTGGCTCAACAATTTTACCTGGTGACTGGTTGCTCTGGGCGCGCCAGGAAGGGGAGCTCATGTAGCCCAGCCTCGCGATCGTGGGGCGACCAGGGGATGTTAGGTTCCCAGCAGCTTCGCCTCATCTAGATTCTCCCTAGCCCCTTCTGGCGCTGCAAGTTCCATTGAGGACGAACAGTGCTAGGTTTCCTAAATGCCACCCGCTTAGCTCCTGGAGAAAGTGGCACGGCGTGGGGGGGGGGGGGGGTGGAATGTGGTGGGGGATCACAATCTGCTCAAGAAAGCGGCAGTCAGCTTTCTTGGTAGCTCAGAACTAGGTAGGGTTTAACTCGACCATTCACTTAGAGGCCTCTTCAGGGATTTTGTACTTTTGATACAGTTTGGCGTTCTGCGAGTCGGTCAGTCCCATCCCGGTCTTGATCACACCTGGTGAGAGCTACCGAGAAAATCTGATCTAGGAGACGCTGAAAAGGACATACTGGGAACCAAGTAGCTAAGTCACAGTGGGCGGCGCAGGACATCATCACTAAGATTCCTTACTGGGTCTTCTGGATATGGCAGCAACAGCTCACTCTTCGGCCCGGGAGAAGTTTCTCACCAGCCCCAACTGCAAGCTCGGCGCGGACTACAGATCCCAACATGAACTACATGTACCACTTTCACACAGATTAATGCCACTCTTGCCAGGACTTCTGCAGCTGTGCAATTATCCGCATTTCAGAATCTAGAACTTCAAATTCTTAATCGATGATAACTGTGGCAGTGCTATTCTGCCTTCGTAAATTTTTGTTTGTTTGTTTGCTTGTTGATAAATTACTATCCCGTATTACCTGCAATGCAACACAACAAGGCACGCAATATTTCTGTCTCCCCCAAAAGTTCTTCTGTATTCTACCTGTGACAATGTTCAGAAGAAGCTGACTACTCTTTGAATTGCTGCTTAATTTATTTCATAAGAGACCATAGGAACTTTCTTATATTTCATTTAACAGTTGTACCAGAAGTACCTTCTGTAGAATGGTGTAAAAGAATTTCTCTATTTTTATTTCGTTTAGAGTTTGGGGAGGCTGAAGGACATGATGGTGACAGGACACAGCTCTGATTAGGACCACACGCCTGATGGCTTAGCATGGGAGAACCATATGCAGAGATTCCATCACCAGATGAGAATGTGAAGAACAGCTGTGGACCAATGATGTAATTTCATCTTAGAGTTCACTACCAGAGATCTCACCCTAATGCTAGATCCCACCTCCCCACTACCTCTTCCCCTCTCTCTTAAAGTCCTAAGTGGGCCCAGAATCAGTTTTTGTTCTTCCCTTGAGAAAGACAGGAACGGTGAAGTGCTGGATATGTTCATTAGTCTGACTGAATGATTCTACCATACATATGCAGAGAAGAACATCCAGCCTTCTCTCCCCACATTCCCTTCCTCCATCCCATCTCTTCCACACACCTGATTGCCCGTGCTCCGGTTCTCATTGGCATCAAGTCCACCTGAGAAATCTATTCTATTTCCACTTTCCAGTGAGATCCATGTGTCCCCCTAGAGCCCTCCTCTTTACCTAACCTCTCTGGGTCACCAAGTTGTAGCTTGGTTATTATTTACTTAACAGCTAATGTCCATTTATAAGAGTATTCATACAATATTTATCTTTCTGGGTCTGGGTTACCTCATCAGGAAGATTCTTTTTCTTTTGTTCCATCAATTTGCCTGCAAATTTCATGATGTCTTGTTTTTTTTCTAAACAGCTGAATAATACTCTACTGTGCAAATGTACCATCTTTGTTTTAGTCCATTCTTTACTTCAGTGAAATCTAGGTTGTTTCCACATTATGGGCTATTATAATTAAAGTCACAATGAATATAGTTAAACAAGCATCTTTATGATAATCCTTTGAGTATATGCCCAAGAGTGGAACAGCTTGGTCTTGAGGTGGAGGGATTCCCAATATTTGGAGAAACTGCCATATTGATTTCCATAGTGACTGTATGAGGTTGCACTCCCGCAACAGTGGAAGAGTGTTCCCCTTGCTCCACATCCTCACCAGCATGAACTGTCACTTGTGTTATTGATTTTAGCCATTCTGATGCATATAAGATGGAATCTCAAAGTAGCTTCAATTTGCATTTCCCTGGTGGCTAAGGATGTTGAACTTCTCCCTAATTGTTTCTCAATCATTTGAGTTTCTTCTACTGAGAATACTCTGTTTAGATCTATACCACATTTTTAATTGAATTATTTGGCTTTTTGATGTCTAGTTTCTTGAGTTCTGTATATATTTTGGATATTAGTCCTCTACTCTAGGTGGAGTTGTTAAAAATCTTTTTCCAATTTGAAGGCAGCTGCTTTGTCTGAATGATGGTGTCCTTTTCATGAAGAATCTTCTCAGTTGCATAAGATCCTATTTATTAATTGTTGATCTTAATGCCTGTCCTACTGGTTCTCTTCAGAAAATTGTCTCCTGTGACAATGTATTCAAGGCACTTTCCCCATTTTCTCTTCTATCAGGTTCAGAGTAAGTGTTACACTTCTTAGAAGAAAGATTTCCCCCAATCAATTTGTAGCAGCTTTGAGGAGAAAGGATACCCCAATGAAGGTGTTAATGCTCTGTTGGGAAAAATTTCACCCAATGTGCTACAGCTCTGAATGGTAGAGGGAAAGTTATCCTGGCAGTCAGAGGCCAAGAAATACCAGAAAACAATACTGTTTTGTGGAAGTTAGAAGGCTAGGAGGCCAGAAAGTAAAGATGAAAACAGCTCCAGTTGGGGGAATCTCAGCCACAGAAAAGTGTCAGGAAATGGGGTTGCTAAAGCCAAGAGGGCCTGGAGGAGCTATGGAAGCTCCTTATAGGAAGCTTCACTGAGAAGGCAGGAGAAGAGCGCCAGAAGGGGCAAATAGCCCAGCTGTGACTATGAAAACCAGGATTGCAGCTCCCAGTGTCAGCTTAGACTGGGTCAGGTGAAGAGTGACATCTCTAGACCTAAAGACCATGGCTGGAGATACCTCTGCTTCCAAGAGTACCAGAGGGGTGCCAGATGCTCAACAGTCACTTTCTTGATCTTGGGGAAGCATTACACAGACCAAATGGGAAACGTGCCTAATTGCCTCTGGTGGATGGGTTGCTGAACAATTAGTGAGCCAGAAGGTGAAGTTGTTGCAGGTGGACTGTAGATGAAGAATAGGAACCCAGTGAAACTCAGACCTCAAAGAGGAACACAGGCACCAGGACAGCTTATCTTTGTCATGACATCAGTGCGTTACAGCTCATGGATTGGTAGATTTAGGTAGGTTTTCAAACCCAAAACTGAGATCAGAACTTTTACCCTACATTCGAAGTAGTTGGTTTTATGTTGAGGTCTGACTCACTGAGACTTGAGTTTTGTGCATTGTGATAAATATGGATCTGTTTGCATTCTTCTACATGCAGCTACCCACTTTGATTAGCACCATTTGTTGAAGATGCTGTCTTTTTTCCAGTTTGTATTTCTGGCTTCTTCATTAAAAAAAATCATGTGTACTGATTTATGTCTGGGCCTTCAATTTCATTAAACATCATGTCTGTGTTTATACCATTTCCTCGTGGATTTTATTACAGTAGTGCTGTAGTACAACTTGAAATCATAGATGGAGGTTCCTCTTGCAGTTCTATTATTTTCAGGATTGTTTTAGCTATGCATAGGCTTTGCTTTTCAATATGAAGTTGGGAATTGTGATTTCAAGATCCATAAAGAATTGTGTTGAATTTTGATGCAGATTGTTTTTGGTAAGATGGTCATGTTTGCTATGTTAACCCTACCAATCAATGAACAGATTTTTTTCATCTTCTGATATCTTCTTCAATTTGCTTTTTTCAAAGATCGAAGTTTTAATCATATAAAATTTTCACTTTATTAGTTAGAATTGCCCCAAGATATCTTCTATTACTTGAGGCTACTAGGAAAGATGTTATGTCCCTGATTTCATTCTCAGCTGATTTGTCATTTAGATATAGGAGAACTACTGAGGTTTTTTTTTAGTTATTCTTGTATCAAGACCCTGGAGGTTTTTAATAGGTAGAGGAATTCCCTGGTAGAAATTTTAGGGTCAATTATTTATACTATTATATCATCTGCAAATAACAATACTTTGACTTCTTTGACTTCTTCATTTCCAGATTGGATCCTCTTGTTCTCCTTGAGATATTTTGTGGCTCTAGATAAAACTTCAAGTACTATATTATTGTGATTTTTTATTGTGATTTCATTTATCATTTTATCAAAAACAAAAGCTCAAACTCTAGAGTAAATATTAAGGAACAACCTGAGAGATTCATGGAGCAACAGAAACGCAAACACTTGCTCAGTATTCTACTTACAAATCAAAAAAAAAAAAAAACCCACGATCCCTCTTCTTTCTTCTCTGTGTGTCCTTCTCTCTCCTTTTGAGTCCACTATGAAACTCCATGATCCACTCCAGCTAGCTGAATGTGGACTTTGCTCACCAAACGGACATTAAATGCTATTAATGGTCAACAACCATCAATGGCAACCAATACAAACAAATCTTTCCCAATACCATATTGAATATGAATGGAGAAAGTTGACAACCTTATCTTGTTGCTGATTTTATTGGAATTTCTGTGAATTTCTTTCATTTAAAATTGATGTTGGGGGCTGGAGAGATGGCTCAGTGTTTTAAGAGCATTGCCTGCTCTTCCAAAGGTCCTGAGTTCAATTCCCGGCAACCACATGGTGGCTCACAACCATATGTAATGAGGTCTGCAGACATACACACAGACAGAATATTGTATCCATAATGAATAAATAAATATTATTTTAAAATCCCATGGGGAGCTGTCCTGGGTGCCTCTCCACCAGAGAGTGGCTCTTCTGCCTCCCCTTTAGAAAAAAAATAAAATTGATGTTGGTTATTGGCTTGCTGTAACCTCTAAAATGTGTGATAAATGACAGAGACACCTGACTACCTGGGCAATCACCCAAAGTCTCAATTACAACGATGGAGCAACCAACTTTGGCTAAGGCCTAAAGTAACTGACAGACCATTTTCAGAGGCAGGAAAAAAATTAAAACTGTCTTATTCTCTCTTGGCAAGGTTTGGCTGCCTTTTTTCTTGTATCTTGCTTGTCTGGTTCAGACACCATGCATTTTGTTAGTGGCTGAGGCATAGACACTTCTTTTCCCAAAGGCTAGTTTTGCCAAGAAGAAAACAAGCTCCAAGTGGAGTGTCCTTAGAGCCCAATATTTTCTCAAGAATAGATCAGTGCTACCAGGAACAATCATGTCTCACATCAATAAAACCCTAACTTATTTTAAATGCCATATTCTACAGTTCTTTGAAGTGACTGAAGATTACCTACCTATGCAGAATACAATGTCTATGCATCTCAAGAACATGATTAGTCTATCTATAAATATGAAAAACATGGATGACTATTGATCTTTAATTCTTAATACCTATATTGCTTAAAGAGTAAGATTTCATATTAAAACATTAAACAATCTTTGAACAACTGTGCAGCAAATGAGGACAATAACTTAAAAATATAAACAATGTATAAGTATCTTGACAGAGCTAGAAATGTATAGTGCAATACGACAAATATATCTTAAAATTGTATTAACATACAAAATGTCTTAAGCAGAGGTAGAAACATGCATGCATACAATATGACAAAGTAACTTTGCCCAGGTTTACAAATATTGTAAACAGAAATGGGAACATTTTCAATATAACAAATGTAATTTGAATTTGTATCAATATACAAGAATCTATACCAATGTAATTGTCTATAAATAATAGCTCACAAGTATATCATTCACTCTATTAAACACTATTATTATTAGTTTGAGTAAGCTCAAAATAATCTGCCTATTATCCCATACAATTCCCCTTTTTCTGTCAAAGAAGATCTCTGAGCCTACAAAATTTCCAGCCAATCAGCAACCCTATACCAATTATAATCACCCTGAATTGATGTCCTACCTAACCCTGAGGACAAATTTTGTTGGGAGAGGGGACATTGTCTTCTAGAATTACTTCCAGATGTCATGGGTGGGGGGGGGAATGTTCTTTCTATGGGATCCTGTAAAACTAAAATGATGGTTAAGCTTCAAGATTACTTCCTGGCATAATTGCAAATAGTCTCTTATTCATCGATAGGGTTCTTCTAAAGTTCTTATTTGAAGTTCTGGCCAGAATATTGTAAGAAGGTGCACTATTTCAGCTAACCAAGTTAGAATCAGTTTGAGGAGCTGGTACCCCAAACCGATCTTAAATTAGTGCTATCATCACCATGACATCCTATCAATCAGGTGGAATCTTTGTTGTGGGACCCCATCTTTTTCCTGAAAACTTCAAAGATTACTGCAGGAAAATTTATTATTCATTGTGAAAAACTTAAACATTATTCATATAGACATATATACACCCAAAGGTACGACAGAGACGGAAATAGGTATGGAGAAAAGTAAAAATTTTCCTAAATTCTTTCTTATTTCTGTCACATACCAGATGGATCCTGATATGAGACAGAAACTCTGACTTTTTCTTTTAAGAGCATGCTTGGAATTAGAGAAGGACAACCATTGTCCAACTCTAAGCCAGCTTTAATTTTTAATTAGAGATATATACATGCCCAGGTAATGAAATTTTACCCTGCAGATGACATATAACCATAAATCAGATTTCTCTTTGCTTGGTGATTCTTTCTGGACAGCTATCATTGCTTCTTTGGGCATCTAGATGTCCAAAATCTCTCAATATTTTGAAGATGAGTATTTTCCTGCAAAGACAAGAACAGAATCCTGCCCCAACCCCCATGAGTTTCCTTATTACCTGTATGATTTTCACCTCTGTGGATGAGCTGTCATTTCTCCTTCTCAAGAGATTTCTCTTTTTCAAACTGAATCTTTTTTTATTTTGATAGTACCCATGATATCTGGAAGCAATTCTAGAAGATAATGTACCCTCTCCCAACAGAGTTTGTCCTCAGGGTTAGGTCGGGACATCAATTTGGGATGATTATAACTGATATAGGGTTGCGGATTGGGTGGAAATTTTGTAGGTTTAGGGATCTTCTTTGACAAAAAAGAGGAAAATTGAATGGGATAATAGGTAGATTAGTTTGAGCTTACACTAGTAATAATAGTGAGTAATAGAGTGAATACTTGTGAGCTATTATTTATAGACAATTTACATTTGTATAGATTCTTGTATATTGATACAAATTCAAATTACATTTGTTATATTGAAAATGTTCCCATTTCTGTTTACAATATTTGTAAACCTGGGCAAAGTTACTTTGTCATACTGTATGCATGCATGTTTCTACCTCTGCTTAAGACATTTTGTATGTTAATACAATTTTAAGACATATTTATCATATTGCACTATACATTTCTAGCTCTGTCAAGATACTTATACATTGCTTATATTTTTAGGTTATTGTCCTCATTTGCTGCACAGTTGTTCAAAAATTGTTTACCAGTCTAATATGAAGTCTTATTCTTTAAGCAATATATATTAAGAATTATAGATCCATAATCATCCATGTTTGTAATACTTATAGGTTATAGGTAGACTAATCAGGTACTTGAGATACATCGAGATTGTATTCTGCATAGGTAGGCAATCTTCAGTCACTTCAAAGAACTGTAGAATATGGCATTTAAAATAAGTTAGGGTTTTATTGATGTGAGACATGGTTGTTCCTGGTAGCACTGATCTATTCTTGAGAAATATTGGGCTCTAAGGACACTCCACTTGGAGCTTGTTTTCTTCTTGACAAAACTGATCTTTGAGCAATGAACTGCCTATGCCTTGGCCACTAACAAAATGCATGGTGTCTGGATAGGACAAGCAGGATACTAGAAAAAAGAGTGCCAAACCTTGCCAAAACAGGGAAAGACAGTTTTCAAAAATTTTCCTGCCTCTGAAAATGGTCTGTCAGTTACTTTAGGCCTTAGCCAAAGTTGGTTGGTCCAAAGTTGCAAATGAGACTTTGGGTGATTTCCCAGGAATCTAGCTGTCTCTGTCATTTATTGCACATTTTGGAAGTTTCTTGATTGCACTCTCTGTTTACTCAAGTATCATTTCCCTTCTCAGTTCTTTGATGAGGTTGAAGACTGGATAGTCATAGTTACTTTTCTCTCATGACGTAGCCTAGCCATTTCCAATTCAAGACTTAGACACCTGAGGATAGGATAATTATTATAACATTTAGCTTATGTTTCTTGCTTGATATTATTTATGCTGGTTGTAATTCTAAACTTTATACTTGATATTTGTTTTTAATTGTATATAGCTTTTTATTGGGCGTAGAAGTCTTTTATTTAGACAGAAGAGGGAGTTTCTGTGGTAACTCCTTTACCCAATAGCCTTTTAAGATACCAGCTCACTTGGGTGTGGTCTCTAATACTATAAATGCACCTGTAAAGCTTGTGTTCTCTCTCTCAACTCCTGGATTTGGTTCCTGTTTCCTGCTTATGATCAGTGAGTCTACCCCTAAATAAATAACCTTTTATTACACTCAGTTCTTAGCTATTGTGGGATCACCTTATTGCCTCCATCTACAGGAAACCTTAGCTGTTTATATATCCATGAATGTGTTTGTGTGTATGTACATGGATATTTATACATGCGTGCATATTTATGGGTATACACATGCACATATACATCTATCCCTTAGAACAGTTGTTAGAATACAGTTAGTATTATTGAATCAGTAGTAAAATTATTAGTTGAGATTTATTTGGAAAGTAAATGATCTAGAATGATGATGATTATACATTCAGACAAAGAAGTAGGTAAAAAAGGTGTGATGCCTCTCAGAATCACCCTAGTGATGGAAAGAAAAGATAGAGACATGTCAGAAAAAGTATGTCCTGCATTTCTGGTTTTAGGGACACTCTTATGTTGGAAAATGTATTGCATTGAAAATTCAAAAGTTCAGATAGTTCTGGCTGTTTTATTGTTTAGCTTGTAATGAGAAAGTCATTTCAATATCCTGGCCAGATACCTATTATGATAACCAATACCAACAAGGTAGCATTTATAGAAGTTCAAGATGACTGAAGTGCATAAAGGATGCTGGACATAACTTTATTCTTTTCCATTCCCATAATGACTGCAATGAGGCCAATTTTATTATTACTGCATATAATCCTAACAAACTTCCTATAAAATGCAATTTAATAGTATTTTATTTATGTTTTCCATCTATAAACTCTGGGTTTTTAGGATAGATGCCTTTCTCTATCTTCTTTTCAACACTTGGGGTTTATAACATGGTTCATCTGGATTTCCTATAATCCATTTTTGTCTTGTCCTGCAAAACAATAGAGGAAAATTATCTACGAGCTTTATCTCAGACTTTCTGTTTTTTAATTGTTTACAGTTTGGTAAGCCATTATCTTAAAAAAAAATATCCAGGCTTAATGCCGGGAATCTGTGAGAGTGGCTTGCAGAGTTTAGAAATGTGATTTCAATTGGGGGTTTAAACATTGCGAGTTACTTAGGTGTTGCCTAGGTGTCATCATAATGTCCCTTGAGCACGCTGCAGATTTGGCATGTAAAACAAGTAAAGACTCGGATATAAATCTGAGTGTTTCAGTTGCAATTGAAAGAAAGCATGGACTACCAGAAACCAGAACAAGTGAAGAAATGTTCTCTCCTTGAGCCCCAGAGGGAGGGTAGCCCTGGTAATACTCATGACTGATGTCAAATATCTGACCACAAAATTTCTATGAGCCACTAATCTTCTTATAAATTATAATAACAACAAAATCAACCTAACACAATCCCCAGGCATCTTATGGTAGTTATTCAATAATTGTATTTGAACTATGAAATAAAAGCACAGGAGAAGCTGTTCAACATAAAGTTGGAAGTTGACCATGTTGTAAAATATCTTCCCTTTTATCATGCAAATCTGAAGGAAATCGGGACCACAGGAAGAAGGACTAAAGCTGTTAAAGTTATCAATTTCAGGATGTTAGAGCTGGAATGTGAGACTGGGAACTGGAGGTTTAGGACCTGAATGTACCTCCATTACTTTCTGGCTGCTAGACTGAGCTCTGAACCTCGTCTTCCTGCCCCACAAATACTGGGTAGAGGAGGATGATTAGCCTTCCCTAGAAATCTCTGAGATCATGAATGTGGAATATTTTGCAGGCTGAGACACATGAACATACTCCAGAGTTTGTGCATGTGTTTTGTGTGTGTGTGTGTGTCTCTCTGTGTGTCTGTGTGTCTGTGTCTGTGTGTATGTGTGTGCATGCACATTTGTGTGATTGTAACCTCTATCCTGATTTAGTAAACAAAAACAATACCCCAGAGAAAATGCTTCCACTATATCCATTACATTCTCTGCTGCTCCCCAGGGATAAAAGCCTTCACCACCTGGTGGAGCATTTCAGTCATGTGCTGCTATAAAGGAACACTGCAAGAACACTGCAAGTTCAGTCATGTATAACAAGCTGAATAGGTGTTTCCTATTCGGAGGCTGAAAAGTACAAGGTTGGCAGTGTTAGTGTCTACGAGGTCATTGTCCTCAGTATCCTAGATTGTGCCTTCAGCCTTGCATCCCTTAAAGGTGCATAACATTTTTTTTTCACCTGACAGAAGAGCAGACCAGAGAATTCATTGCCGTTGACTTGTAATGTAGTAATATAAATCCATACATGTGAGCAGAGCTCTCATGGTGCAAATCCTTCCTAAGAGATTTGATTTCCTAATGCAGTTGCAGGAGAGATTTAGTTCTAATACACCACATTTGGGAAATATATTCAAACTGCAGTAGAGAATATCTTTGTATATCTTTTATTTTATAGTTTTATAATAAAAGATACAGTGTTTATGGGTATATAAATAAATGATATATAAAATGTATGTTGATGAATACTAATTGTTAAAATTCTCATATTCAAAGTTTATAAGTATTTGCTTATATATATATATATATATATATATATACCTATGTACATATATGTATTCGATGTCATGCATCCTAGGCTGGCCTTGAACGTGAACTGTGGCTGATAATGACCTTGAACTTCTGATTCTTCTACCTTTACCTTTCAAGTGGTGAGAGTATAGGCATATACTACCATATCCTATTTATGGTGGTGTTAGGGACAAATTCCAGGACTTTGTTTGTATGAGCCATGTTTTCTGCACAACTAAGGGACATCTGAGCCTCCAAGTTTGTTTAATTGAGTTATTTTTCCATTCCCCTTGATTCAGAGTATTTTAAATTCTGTGGCATTCCTTCTGCACTCCCCGCTTTCCCTCTTGTAGACTAGCAGAAGAGAGTGAAGCAGCTAACACAGACTACTATCATTTGTGTGGCTAAAGATAGTGGTAATAGCACAGCATCCCAAGCATATCATATCTATGTTGGAATTGAGGCTTTTTATCTGATACTTCTTCTTTTTCTCTTGTTTTGGAAGAGGCATATACTGAATAAGAGGTTGTAACCTCTGAAAAGTTTAATCGTCACCTTGATTGGATTGAGAATCATCTAGGGATCTTTGATGATTTCTTTCTTTTTTTAGTGAACGTTAGATCTTAAGACCTCTGATCCAACAAATAGATGATTTTCCTAACTTTTATCATATGGTTCTACTAGTGGGAGGATATGGATGGAAGGAGGAAAGGAGGTGGGTCCCCCCTGAAGAAGTGGTTCATGTCTGGGTCTATGTCTTCATATATTTTAAAAACCCTGGAAGATTATCTCCTTTCTCTGCTCTCTTCATATGAGGTGGAAAAGTAGAAATGGAATTTGTTATTTCAGCAAGTTGTTTTTCTTCTTTGTAGTGAATTATTATTTGCTTAGTGTAGGTTGGGTTGGTGCTTTGTATAGTGTCCCTGTGAAATACTGACCTTTCTCCCAAAATCTGAAGTTATAGCTTCTTTGAGAACTGCAGAACTATCCATCCTTTCTGTGGTCAAAACTCTGAGATTTTCTTGGGCTTCATCTAATCCATTTAGGATCCCTAGAAAATAATAATTTTTTTCTCTGGAAATACTTAAAAATAATACTGACTAAATAAAGATGCAACCTGATACTGAAAGGCCAGCAGTCTCTTTTTTCCTTTGGTTGCTATGGGAAAGTAGTTATTCCTTATCCCATCACCCCATCTGGTAGTCCTTGGTAGAAAATCTGTTAAGAATTTCCCTCTGTGCAGATTGGGAGAAGTGCTGAGAATGGTAGATTGCTCTGAGCATTTCACGCTGTCCTCACGAAGTCCAGCAACTCTTGTTAACAGTTGTTATTCAGTTTTGTCTTTCATGGGAGATAGAAGAGGGAGTGAATGGAGCCAGGATAACATAGGAAAAGACAGAAATAAAGACTTTAGGTAGTGTGACTTCTCAAAGAAAGAGAAAGAAGAAGATTCTGCAAAAAAAGAATTATTAGTTTGTTCTTCATTCTATAAAATCACTAGAGGGAGCTAACTTTATAAAGATAAGAGGTTCATTTATCTTACAGTTGTGGAGACTCAAAAGTATGCTCATTACTTTGGTGTAATTCTGATGGGGTTGCCTGGCTAGGATGCATCATGGCAGATGAAATAGTGGGAACTCAGGTAGGAACACGTGATCACATTTATACAAGAAGCCAGAGGGGATTGTGTACAACTTCAGACTGTTTAAAACACAACCCTTGTACACACTTCATTATAGGTGACCTCCCCACCTGACTCCATCTACTTCATCATCCTCTACTTAGCATACTAACATAAAACAATAAAGAAATGAATCCAGCAAACTCAAGATCACAGAACATATGTATGAACGGCTAACCAGGGAAGAAAGGACAATTTTGACACACTCGCCATGAATGATAAAGACAAGAATGACTTCCATGGTTAGCTTACTCTAAAATATCTTAACTGACAAACAAAAGCAAAACACAAACAAAAAGGAGGATAGTTTTAAAGAATGTTAACATACAAGTTTGTCCCAAAAGGTGCCTGGCTTAGTGACAACAGAAAAAGTTATGTGTACTTACATTACCACAGAAAAAAAGAAAAGCATGGTTTAGCACAATGGCTAGTTATGTTGGTGAGAACCTCAGATAGGTTGACTGTAGCAAGGCACAGTGCTCCTTTCTGCAGGTGTCAGACATTATCTTAGGTCAGTCAACATTTGGCTTGGTAGAGATGAGGTGGATACTGTGGAACCTAACTGTATTTCCCAAGAATTTTATGTAAATGACATGAGAATATTAGCTTAGATAGAGAGCTAGCAAGGGTTCATTGAGAAGCTCTATGGGAGCTCTAGGTAATTTTGACTCTCAACCCATAACATTGTCTCCATCATCATTGTGTCTTACTCAGCCCAAATGACAAGTATTGTGTGGACCTTTGACACAGATGCAGTTTCTTAATCTATTCTCATACTTGAGATTCATTCTCCCGACCTTCCTCTGTTAGCTGAGTGTGCAATGGGAGGGCCACAGTTATACCAAGAGAACATCTCCAGGAGAATTAGAGTTACAGTCCTCTGTCCATTTCCAATGTTTCTTTAGAATGTTGAGAGTGGCTACAGAAGAGTTCTTTCAAGGGTGAAGTCCATGTTGCCCTTGAAGTGTACCTACTGAGGCAGGGTAGAACAAAAAGTATGGGTTAGAGAAAGAAAGGGGGCCTTACACTGGAGTGTGGAAGAAGCCTCTCACCAACTTAGAGTCAAGAGTTCCAATTGGCAACTTTTGCTTTAGCCTATAAACTTGCAGTTTTTGAGGCTTCTCATCAGAAACAGTCCTTATAGTAAGAAGATAAGATCTAACTCCTTTGTTCATCCTTCTTGGTTCTTACTTTTAGACTATAATATCATTCAGTGCACCTCCAGAGTCACCCTAGAACCTCACTTATGAAAATGAAAGAAAAAGAAGACAAAAGTTTCCTAGCAATCATTTGAGATGCACCTTGAGAGTCACCAACATGGTACACATGGTTCCAAACCTTAAGTAAGCATGTTCTTTAAAGGTCCCCACCTATGCTCTCCATGTGCCTTATTCCCAGTAACTTCTATGTTTAATCACCTCCCAGTTGGCTTAATACTGGACCATACTAATATTCTTTCCAATAAAACAGCCATGGGTCCAGTTTCATCAACATACATAAAAGATAAACAGAATTCCTCAGAAGACTGTTACAGGATAGAGGGTAGAGTTGCACCTTGATATCTACAGCTGTTGGCAGTGCAATAATTGCTCTCAGGGATTGGCATAGTGGATAAAGACCATTGCCATCTTTAAGGCCACCTTAAAGTGCTTGCTTGAGGAACTTAGGGCTATGGGAAGAGATCAGTTTGCCCAGCCCACATCTGGAAACAGGACCCTTGTTTCCCAGCCTCCACGTGAAGTTCAGAGCTAAACTTGGATCAGTGGTAGTTATGGAGACCTGAAATGATTTCCTTAGTAACCACTCTGCCCTCTTGTCGTTGTTGCTTTGTTGATGCCATGTATTCCCCACCACTCTTCCTAATTCCCCTATAGGCCCTTAATATGCTGAGTCACTTCTGTGCTGATATATACTGAGTGAGATTGAGTTCACTTTGATACAGGGGTCAGAAAGGAAGTTAGGAAATAATTGGCACCTGTGATGACCTCTGAGTTGCTAAATACATCTGTGGTTTGAACTGCATTTGTCTGCACATGCACTTCCTCCACAGCTTCTGTCGGGATCATACAAGTTAAGAAACTACCCACCCAATGTGCTAGAAGGATCCATAGACAGGGAGAATTCTTCCAAATTCCTTGAAAATCTTTATGCACATCTATATACCTCAATAAAAAAAACTCAGACTCTAAGCACCCCTAGGCAGGGATAGAAAGTAGAACTTTACTTTGACCTGTTTCTACAAATTCTACTCTATACCCATCTTTGAATGTTCTCTCCAGTGACTGAGGATCTTCATTTGGTAACATCTTCTCCTTTTTTTAATTTTTATGTATTTATTTATTTATTAAAAATTTCCACCTCCTCTCATCCTTCCATTTCCCTCTCCTTCCCTCCACTCCCACTCCCCCTCCAGTCCTAAGAGAAGTCACAGTGCCCTGCCCTGTGGAAAGTCCAAGGCCCCCCTCCATCCAGGTCTAGGAAGGTGAACAGACTAGGCTCCCAAAAAGCCAGTACATGCAGTAGAATCAAAATCCAGTGCCAGTATCATTGGCTCCTCAGTCAGCCCTCATTGTCAGCCACATTCAGAGAATCCAATTTGATCAAATGCTCGTTTAGTCCCATTCCACCTGGCCTTGGTGAGCTCCCATTAGATCAGTCCCACTGTCTCCGTGGGTGGGTGTACCCCTTGCAGTCCTGACTTCCTTGCTCATGTTCTCCCTCCTAATGCTCTTCATCTGGGCCTTGGGAGCTCAGTCCAGAGCTCCAATGTGGGTCTCTGTCTCTATCTCCATCCATCGCCAGATGAAGGTTTCTTATCAATGGCTTCTCAATCAGCCCCCATTTCAGCCACATTCAGAGAGTTCGGTTTGGTCGCATGCTCATTCAGTCCCAATGCAATTGGATTTGGTGAGCTCCCAGAAGAACAGGCACACTGTCTCAGTGGGTGGACCAACCGCTCGCAGTCCAGACTTCCTTGCTCATCTCTCCCTCTTTCTGCTCTTCAACTGGACCTTGATCTTCTCCTTCTTATAATAACACATTGTACAATAACAATAAAATCTGTCCTCCTCTGGTGCATACATATATTTCCAGCACTCAGAAAGCCAAGGAAAGAGAATCTCAATTTTGAAATTAGCTTGTCCTACACAGTGAGACTTTGTCTTTATAATAAAAATTGTCTACCTTAGTTTCTGTCAGTGTTTTTTAATTTTTGTTTCAGCAATTACAGAATTTATTTCTGGCTTTCATGGTATAAATAAGTTTTCAGACTGGTTGAGAATGAAGGCAGGTCAATGAGCCAGGTTCAAGTACTGTCAGGCAGCAAGTCAATTGTTTGGGGTTTAAAAGTTCTATTATTTTCTTATCCATCTCTGTAGTTAATCCACATAAGCCTCTCTTCTGGATAATCAAGCTATTAGCTAAATATATACCTCAGAAATGAGACCATGCCAACTGTAATTAAGGCTTTCTGTGGAGAAATCCATGCTTGCCTTGTTTTCACACAATGTCTGTGAGGTAAATGAAAAGAAGGATTAAGGCACTGAATTTTATCAGGATGCCATAATGCAGTGTGTCAGTATCAGCATTTGACAGACTAAGGAAGAGCATGGGAGTTCAAGTTTTGCCTGTTCCACAGTGGGAGAGCCTGTCCCAAACAACAATAGCAGCAGCAACAACAACAAAAGGAGAGTATATTGATGGTGTTTAGGTTCATGATTACAACACGATGGGTAATTTACGATTTCGTCATCTCTTTCCAGATCAAAATACAAATCTCTGGGAACATTCGACTTGCAAGATCATCACCCTAGAGGCTGAACACATTGACACCTTAATTGAGAGTGTGAAGGACACCCCCTTCTTTACCTCCCAGGCAGCAGGGCCTTCACTTTACAGAAGCAAAGTAGCTAAAGTATGAATACACTCTTTCTTTTTTAAATTTTTATTTATTTTATTTTTTATTACTTTATAAATAATACCAATCAAAATTTCCACTTCCTCCCCTCCTCCCACTTCCCTCCTGCTTCCCCCACTTCTTCTCCCCACTCCCCCTCCAGTCCTAAGAGAGGGCAGAATACCCTGCGCTGTGGGAAGTCCAAGGCCCTCCCTCCTCCATCCAGGCTTAGGAAGGTGAGCATCCAAATAGAATAGGATCCCAAAAAGCCAGTACATGCAGTAGAGACAAATCCCAGTGCCATTATCATTGGCTTCTCAGTCTGCCCCAGTTGTCAGCCACATTTAGAGGGTCCAGTTTGATCCCATGCTCCTTCAGTCTCAGTCCAACTGGAGTTGGTGAGCTTCCATTAGTTCAGGCAAATTATCTCCGTGGGTGGACCAATCCCTCGTGATCCTGACTTCCTTGTTCATATTCTCCCTCCTTCTGCTCTTCAACTGGACCTTGGGAGCTCAGTCCAGTGCTCCAATGTGGGTCTCTGTCTCCATCCATTGCCAGACGAAGGCTCTATGGTGATATTCAAGATAGTCATCAGTCTGACTAAGGGACAAGGCTAGTTCAGGGACCCTCTCCTCCACTGCCCAAGGTCCTAGCTCGGATCATCTCCGTGGACACCTTGAAATTCCTCCAGAGCCAAGCCTCTTGCCAACCCCAAAATGACTCTTTCAATTAAGATATCTTCTTCCCTGTCCCATATCTGTCCTTCCTCCATCTCAACTATCCCACTCCCCCAAGCTCTCCCCAACCCTCCCCTTCTCCCTTCTCTCTCCCCATCTCCCCTCCCCCCCCCCCCGCCTCACCCCCACCCCATGCTCCCAAATTTTGCCTGGTGATTTTGTCTGCTTCCAATTTCCAGGAGGATCTATATATGTTTTTCCTTGGGTTCACCTTGTTACCTAGCTTCTCTTGGATCACAAGCTATAGGCTCAATGTCCTTTGTTTATGGCTAAAATCCACTAATGAGTGAGCACATACCATATTCATATTTTTGGGTCTGGGTTATCTCACTCAGGATAGTGTTTTCTATTTCCATCCATTTGCATGAAAAATTAAAGATTCCATTGTTTTTTACCTCTGGAATACACTCTTTCTTATGACAACATACAAGTTAACCCTCAATCTTAAGGATGCTTATTAATTTTTTCAGCTTGCGTTCCCTGTGGGAACTGATAATATTAGTCTGCTGTGTCTTTCTGACCCACTTAGAGTTTAGAAATTGCAAGTTATTAATAGTTGAACATCTGCTAAAATGTTACTATAGTGAATACTTTTTAAATGATAACATTAAAAAACAAAAGCCAAACAAAATAAAATAAAAGAAATATACCAACCAACTGTTGAGTTTGAAAGAGAATGTCTCTCATAGGCTCTGTCATTTAAACACTTGTTTCCCAATTGGTGGCACTGTTTAGAGAGATCTAGATGTGTCCTTCCTGAGGAGGTTTAATACTCGGGGTGTCCTTTGAAATTTTAAAGCCATCACTAATTTAATGTCTTCCTGCATGCTGCTAAAAATGTGAGCTGCGGGTCTCCTTCCTTGGGGATTGCTAGCCAACACTTCATGAGGGTAGAGGGGACAGATGTGGGGGAATAGTGTTTAGACAGCTGTGCATATAGTGGAGATAGCACTCAGAAATAACTTCAGTGAGAAAACAGCTTTATCCTAGAAATGGGGAATATAAAAGATCGATGACCTGAGCTGGAGAACCACCCATTTTGAATCAAATAACACGCTCCTATTACAAAGGTGGGGGGGCAGTGGCAGCACAGCCCTATGAGCAGAGCTAGAGCATGCTACTTAATTACCATGTGGTCAGCAGGGGAAGAGCATTTGCAGGGAACTACATCAAAGGTCATCCTTGAGATTAATCAGGCATGGAGCCTAGAGACATCCTCCTAAAGGGGCAGGAAGAGTGCAGGAAGCCTCACTGGCTACGGGTTCCTTCCTGTTAAGTTTGGAGAAAGCTGTTTGGCCATGGAAGACTGCAACCTCTGACCAGCACAGCCCCCCCTCCCCCAAAAAATCTCCCCCGGTTTTATTTTACAAGGGAGAGGTGTCATCACAAGCGTTGGGAAACCTGTCATCTGTGTTTTAAGGTCCAGGTCCTGGTAGAGAACCATGACCTAATTGATAGTAACTTTAGCAATTTTGGTGATGTTTCACAAAAGAATAGAATAAGGTGGCTGGGGGGAGGGGGCAAAATAAAACATAGCATAATCAGAGGAATGATAAAGGGTAGTGTAGCAGCCAACCATGATGAGCTTAATGGAAGCCTGAGTCTCAGTAGTTTACCCTGAAGCAATACCTGGTTGCAGGAAGGATGATAAATTGAGACTACCCAGGAACAGATCCTCCAAAGGAAATGCCTAACATTCCAACCGTTGTAAATAGGATCACCCATTGATACTTCTGAGCCCATTTTTTCTTTTTTTTTTTTCTTTTTGTATATCAATTGACAATATAGGTAGACATTAGGCATCCTAGGTCAGGAAATTTTCTTTTGACTTGGCCTTGTTTAGCAACTCTCATGGGGGCAGGGATGATGTACTCCCTTCAGCAGCTGCTTCCAGGTAAATGGGGGATAGGTTGTCAAAGCCCCGGAAGGTTGACAGGCTAGTTAAAGGCTAAGCAATAAGGCATTTATCAGAAACATCTGCTTAGCTGTTCCAGGTGAAGGGACAGGGAGCATTCATGTCAGTTGGACTGGTTCTGACTCAGGAAGTTCAGAGCTTGAAGCTTGTAGGTCCTTTCTGGATGGTGGTTGTCAGCCAAGTGGGAACCTGTTGAGATAGGGACTGGAGAGAATTGTCTTCAGTTTGATGAGAGGCACCTTTAAGACTTTAAGAACAACCAAAGGAAACTTAAAACTGTTGGCTTGCGACTGAACAATAAGTAGTCAGTGTTAGAGCTGGATTAATAGCTGTGGTTGAAACTAAAGTTTGTCAGAATCCCATCAGTTAGTGTAAAACAGTGAACTTTTGAAATCTTAGTGTAACAATAGCATAAAAAGGGCAAGAAATCAAAAAAAATTTTTATATACCTTAAGCCATTTTTATACCTTCACAAATAATATCCATCCATGTATCTCAAAGCATTCTTTTAGATCCTCACTGCTCAGGCCCTGCTGTCTTCAGACCTCTGTAACTTGCATTTACACCTTCATAACTTGCATCTACACACCTAAGTCACTTTTTATCACAATTTAACTGTACACATCCTCAGACCTTTATAATTTGCATTTATACATCTTCTTAAATCCTAAAACATTTTCTCAGACCATGACAACTTAAGGTTTAAACTTTACACCTTTTTAATATCTAGGCGTTCACCAGGAGACACAGGCTGTTGAATACTGAGGGCAGTCACTGTCAAGTGAGTTCCTCTAAGTAAAGGGATAGTAAAAAGTTACACTGAAATCTGTTTTGTGAGTTTATCTCTTTTCCGAGTCTGGTAAAATGTAAACTATGTCTGGACCTAGTTGGAGCTCCAGGAGAGTGAGGCCTGTGGCCTGAATTTTACACAGGAAGACAGCTGAGAAGGAGGCTGAAGCTTTGGGGAAGAATTGGGTGTTTGCTTATGTGAAAGCTATTACTATCAAGACTGTATATTAACAAAACCTTTTATAAAATTAAAATTTTTATGACCTTAAAATATCAAATATTCTTAAACGTTGTTTCTAAATATGTATTCAGCATTTTTGTACCCTTTTTTACTTTAAGGGGGAAAAACAGGGCACACCTATAATATACATATTATACAAAATATACATAAAAACAAACTCTAATAGTATAGATTATTTAATATTTAATATCTGAGATTTATTTCTGGATCTTGTTTTTAGTTCAAGACAGGATTATTGCACATAAATCCATCCTAATATAAAATATCCTGGAGACCTGTTGTGTTCTCCTCTGTAGGCTCACATTATGTGGTCACCTTTAATTATATGGTGGCGAAGTCACACGGCATCCATCTTCACCAACCCTAGCAAAGATGATGTCCAGCCACATGACTATCTAGAGGTAGCAGCAAGCCATGTGTTGCTTATATGCCAGATGGGATCATGGCACGTGGTCTCTTTAAGATTACCTATGTATAGATTTTTAACTATCAACCATGTGTTACTAGTTTTAAGCTAAACTTCTAAAATATGGATTTAGCAGATTTTTAATGAAATATAATAAAAATGAGTCATAGAACGTTTACACAAACCAAGTTTAACTTTTTGGCTGTTCTGTTTTGCTCTCTCTGCCAGGAGACTCAATCTGACACAGGGCATGGGTGAGTTTTTAAACATGGTTGACTCTAGAGAAGGGGAGAGCCAGACCCCAGTTCTAGAAACAACTTTTTAATAAAAGAGAACAACAACAAAAAAACACCATCTAACTTTTTGTTGATCACACCAGAACGGACAAAGAGACAAACTTTTTATGACACAACTTTTTCGAGAATTAGACAAACAAAACTTTCCCATGGGAAAAACAGTATTTTATGAATTATATAGATTTTAAACTATGTCTGATGGTCAATTTATAATCCCCAAGATAAGAGTTAACAATATAATTTTAAGATACAGAGAAAAAATTTTTAGTAGGTCTTTTCATCTTCCACAGTTCCTGGGAGAGGGGAGGGAGGTGCCAGCAGAGGGGAAAGTATAGAACCTCAGTCCAACCTGTGAGTGAGTGTGAATAACTGAGATAACTCATTACCTCTGGTCTTATCTTGCTCCCTTGGACAGGAATCCAGCAAGCACTGCTGCCAGGAAGTGTCTTTGTGCATGCTGCAGGGTCAGCAGCTCTAGACATGCAGGGAGGGGCAGGCACCTTTCCATTCCTGACTCCCATGTTGTAATAAACACAGGGACAGGAAATTTATGTAATTTAGGAGAAGAGAGAACAGAGGGAAATAAGCAAGTTTTGGAGCAAAGGAAAAGGAGTAGTGTAAGATTTCAGTGTTAGAGGGACTTTGGTGGGTCCTATGGTGGGTGGGTGACTGAGCAGGAAACAGCATATTCCATGCAGATGGAGTTTGAGGAGTATGAAGTTTTATTTAGGAAGAGGGTATTAAGAAGGTTTGTGAGGGTAGGAGGGAGAAGGGAGACATACAGAGACAGACAGACAGACAGACAGAGCGGGGTGGGGGGATATGGCACTATCTGCCTCTTCAGAGGAACTGCAGGGAAAGAAAGAAAGAAAGAAAGAAAGAAAGAAAGAAAGAAAGAAAGAAAGAAAGAAAGAAAGAAAGAAAGAAAGAAAGGGAAGAGAGTTGAGATCAGCTTGCCTTGCTGGAAAGGAGAGATTGGGAGTAGGCAGAGTTTGTCTCTCAAAGGGACAGGGTGCTTGACAGGGAAGGCCAGCATAATCATACTAAGTAGAAAGTAGAGAATTCCTTTTTAATTTTTGATCGCTCAACCTGCAAGTTTCTTTTACGCCACATGGCAAAGATAAAAAAAAGGGGGGGGGGATTAATTGAAAATGTAAGCGTTAGCTAGTAATAAGCCTGGACTATTGGCCGAACATTTATATTTAATGTTAAGCCTCTGTGTGGTTACTTGGGAGCAGTTCTGTAGGAAAAACTTCTGCCTACAGGTTGGTGTCCCGCGCTCGGTCTCGCCTGCAAGAACCACACGGGACACAGGATTCTTCTGCAGAAAGGCTTTAATGCTTCTTGGGAGCTAGAGCATAAGCCACATGGCGGAGACCCAGAACAAGGTGAACCCAGCCCTATATAAAGGAAGCAGTCCTTGCTTTGGACGTGTCACTCTTGGATAGGTCAACTGTCCATAATCCCAGGTAAATGCCTCGGCAGTAGGCGGGGACAGCAGTGGTGGAAAGTTACCAACACGTGTGCGCTTTCTTGCTCACCTGGCGGTGTAGTGCCATCTTATGGTGGAGAGTGTGGTTGTGGCCCTCTACATCTCCCCCTAATTTTACTTCTTTGCAGAAAGGCAACTCCCTCAGAAGGTAAAGATAGAGGTCGCACTTCCCAAAATAGAAACATTAAAATGGGCTTACACGGAATCTGTCCCTAGGCTCATGACATCTGGAACTTATCCGGCCTGCCCTCTGCCATTTTTCTGGGAAAGGGAAATATACGGCAGGAAATCCTTATGCAGGGCGACTTATCTCTCAGAGAGGGCCATTCTCTGTGCCATGCTCTTCAGCTCGACAACCTTTAGGGCTAGCTAAGCCAAGCACTCCACCCTGTGCCATGGACCACAGTCCTAGGGGTGCAGGAGCTGGTTGGCTTAAACCTTACTGCTTTAACATAGATAACCATATATCAGTAGAGGCTCCCTGTTCCAGGGCAGCCAGCGCTGTGCAAAAACCATTTTGTCCCTAAGACTTTGAGATTTGAGTCAGCAGACCATCCAGAGGAGAAACACTATTCCATAGCATAGGACTGTTCCAAAACACTTCCATCCCCACCCATTCTTTGAAGTAGGGGATGAAGGACACGACTCAGGACTGGAATCCTTCGGCCAGGCTTATGCCCACTCGCGTGGAGTTGATTGTCACGATGGACCGTCTCAAGGAGGACAACAAATCATCAAAATTCTCCTGCAAGATATAAAGACAATTCTCGGGACAAGTTAGCCACTTTTATAAAGTTTTCATATGGTACATTGGTTATACATAAGGCTGGAGTTTTCCAATTCACAGCCCAATTGGGCAAGCTGCCATAAGATATCCACGTGTTTTTGTACTAGGTCAATTATTTGATTAAGAACCATTATTCCACCTCTAATAGATGTATCTATGGTAACCTGCTGATCCAGGGCTGTAGCCACTGTGGTAGATGACTGATTGAGGGTCTCTGTTTTCCATGGTATAGGCCGTGCTGCCATTTAAAAAATGTATAATGAACAGAGCCATGGCAATAGCCATTCTTGGCATCGGGGGCTTTTCCATTATTCCCCCCTCTTTCAATTTTAATAAGAACTGGTAAGTTCTCCAGTCCAATTATCTAGAAGATAACTAGACAATTGCTTAATAATCTGGGATTGCAGGGGCGTAACTCTCCAGCTGCATCAAGAAGTCTGTCAAGATTAATCTTAGTATCTAATTTTTAATTTGAATAACCATGGCATTTTGTAACCTTCCTTGAAGATACCCATAGTGTTTAGCAGAAATAACTGACAGGATAAGGGAAACTGATAGCAAGCAATAACTGACAAAACAAGGGGAAATTCAGCAGCACAGCAATGGCACAGCAACAACAACATTGCAATGTACTGCAACAACAGCACAGCAATAACTGACAGACCAAGGGCAGGAGCTGGACCATCCCTCAGGAACCCACCAGCTCCACAGCAATCAGGTTAGACAGCTCCATAGTAGAGGCTTTGTCCTCAGGCCTCTGGACAGATGAATCCACAGCATGAATAGTACCCAGATGTATGTCAGCATTCCTAGAAAAAAACATAAACAAAACTCTTCTCCCAAAATAACATTTAAGAGTATTAAAAAACTCAGTGTAAAAATTTAACACAGTCAGTACTGGAAGTAGGCTGGTCTTGAACTTAGAGACCTATAGGTCTCTGTTTTAAAGAGTAAATCTTGTTTGTCTGTGCCATTACAGCAGGCCTTAGAATTAAACCGTTTTAAATCTGGCACAGATGAGATTATTGCTCCAAAAATATGAGAAAACTATTTTCCTGTTTCCAGCCTGGAGTTCTAAGATGACGTGGTCACTGGGAATTGAACTTGTAACCTCTGGAAGAGCAGGCAGTGCTCTTAACCTCTGAGCCATCTCTCCAGGCCCCATTTAGATGAAAAAAAAAAAAAACCTCTAGGTCTAGCATTGTTTATCCCACCCGTTGCCTCAGGCAATAGGTCCGCCTTTGTTACCTAGGATACGGGTAACCAGGTTGACGCGCTTTTATTATGATAATTACGATCAGTCCTGCCTGAAGTCAGCATAGTTTAGCATAGCCAAATGGAATCAGAGCCATTTTAGCCTCAGAGACCCTCACAGTTTTAGGTACATTGCAAGCCTTCTGGCCTGGCAACTTGTGGCACCGCTCTCATTTTCGGTACTGCTGTGACACCCTCCAGGCCAGGCACCGACTGAGCCGGCACAACGTGCCCCCCACCATAGCCACCGAGCAAAGCTCCGTTCCAGCCGCCCTCCAGCCGCAGCTGCACCCACTCCGAGCCCAAACCGGTGTACGGAGCGAAGTGGAACTCAGAGAACCAGGTTTGCTGCTCTGCAACCATTGAAAGGACCTCATTTAATCTTTTAGGGAATTTGGGCGTCGTCAGTCTCTCTGGCTATTTCCTGCTGAATTGGGACGTTGCATTTTAGGGGTATACACTACAACATTTCAGGAGGTCTCAGTGATTCAAACCACATGGATCTCAAGCACATACTTAGGTTCCCATCCTCCGTGGAGGCGAAAACAGAACCTCTCCTCCAAAACATCATATTCTTAAGCCCATGTTTTAAATTTAAACTACCTTTTTTAGCAGTTTCTGAATTTAAATATCTTTCTCCTGTCCAGTACATAAAAAACAACGCAAACAACATTTTCTCCCCCATTCTTTACCGGAGGGTCATTTTTAACTTATCTGGGTGCGCGCACAACCTCCCACTGCTGCTCAGTTTTTGATATGCTCTCTGGACTTTAGAGCATACCTCTCTGAGCATGCACACCTGCAGTTCTGAAATCTTCCTGGTCTTCGGAGGTGCAGAGTTTGTCTTTTTCCCGGGTTTCGGCACCAGTTGCCCCGCGCTCGGTCTCGCCTGCAAGAACCACACGGGACACAGGATTCTTCTGCAGAAAGGCTTTAATGCTTCTTGGGAGCTAGAGCATAAGCCACATGGCGGAGACCCAGAACAAGGTGAACCCAGCCCTATATAAAGGAAGCAGTCCTTGCTTCGGACGTGTCACTCTTGGATAGGTCAACTGTCCATAATCCCAGGTGAATGCCTCGGCAGTAGGCGGGGACAGCAGTGGTGGAAAGTTACCAACACGTGTGCGCTTTCTTGCTCACCTGGCGGTGTAGTGCCATCTTATGGTGGAGAGTGTGGTTGCAGCCCTCTACAGGTTGGGGCTTTTGTCTACTTCTTTCAGCTTTAGCACTCCATCTGGCACAGACACATACAGGCCCTGGGAATGCTGCCACAGTCTCTGAGAGGTCATGTGTGCGTAGGTTATCCTGTGTTTAAAAGACCTTGGATTTTTTTAGGTATCCTCGATGCCTATTACATTCTCTCTGCTTCCTCTTCTGCAGGGTTCTTTAAGGGGTGGGATTTGATGGAGATAACCTGTTAAGTTTGAGTGTTCTGAGGTTGCTCACTCTCTGCATAATGTCAGACTGTGGGTCTTTGCATTTGTTCCCGACCATTGCAAGAGCGGGCTTCTCTAATGATGGCTGAGCAAGACACTGATCTATCAGTATGGCAGGATGTGATTAAGAGTCATTTTATTGCTGTGTACGCTCAGAAGAACAGTAGAATTTGGTTTTACTCTACACCCCTGTGCTAATCAGTCTCAGGTTCTTAGTTACCCAGGCACCATTGAGTTTGTGTTGCATCTCCTGGAGAGGGCCTTAAAGCAAGTCAGGTATTGGTTAGTTACTATCATAAGTTTTATTTGACACAATGGTACTTGTGTTACCTTGTAGGCAGGTCACTATTGCAGGCTGGAGGGTTCATAGCTGGGTTGTTGTTGACATTTTGCTTTTGGTAGCCTACAGAGGACTGTTTGATACTAAGAACACTAGCCCATATAGCTTCTGTGATTTTTTTTGAAGTAGCAGCTCTTCATTTAGATTTCATTTGATAAAAACAAAACTAGATTCATTCTTTCTCTTTTTTATTTTCTATTTTTTGAAAACACATGGCCTAGAACTAACTATGTGGCCCTGGATGGCCTCAAATTGGCAGTGATTCTCTTGCCTCGCTTTCTGAGAATTTGGATTGCAGAGGTGAGCCACTCTGCCAAGCACAACCTGTTTCTTTTATTGATTTATTAGTGTGTTCTCTCTCTTTTTCTTTTCCTTTATTCCTTTATTTCTCCCTCCTTCCTTCCCTTCTTTCTCTTTTAACTCTTTTCTTTTTGTTGAGACAGAATCTGAGGTGACTACTTTAAACTAATTTAAAGGACAGCTTTAAATTCACTACAAAATGCAAAACAGTCTTGAACGTCTGATATTTCTTACCTCTACCCCAGGAATGCTGTGATTATTTTCACATATGACCACGCAGTTTTATGCAATGCTGATAATTAAACATTGGCCTTTGTGTTGGCACTCTACCCTCTGAGCTACCCCTGGCATTCTAGTCTATTGATTTTCAACCTTTGTAAATGGTGGTTTTATGAGTTAGAAGGAGATAATATTTTTAATTTAATCCAACATCAAGAAGGAGAAAGCTGTAGGTTATATAAGGTAAAAGAATGCTGTAATTGAGTACCACCATCCACCTATAATGTTTTTTAGTGTCATTATAAAGAATATGGGACTACCCCCTTCTTCCTTCAATTCTCAGCGAGTAGGTAGTTCAGCCATGCTCACTGCCCTAAGCATATGGACCACTCTTCCCCTCTTCTTCACTGCTACAACATTATTTTTTAGTTGCAGAACTCCGATCCAAAGGGTTGTGCCCAGGTTTGTTACCAAATTGAGGTCTTGACTGTTTGCTGTTTGCTAGCCAAAATTTGGGATCCTAAAGTTAGTAAGAGTAATCCTGTCTGTACAAGGACAGAATTTTTGGTAAATGAGTGGCCACCTATCTCAGATCTTATGGAACTATGGGCACAAAGGGTTTGAACAGAGAACAAGGCAGAGACAATGGCAAGGAAAGTTAGACTGAGGCAACCCAAAGTGAATGTCCCTCTTCTGGCTTTTCTCTCAACTCTTACCAGAACATTATAATAGAGTTCAACCACCCTGAGATATTTATTGCATTTTATTAAGACTAACATATGCTGGTGATACAGCCCAGTCCAGCATTAAACAATATGGCAGAAAAAGTCCATGACCCGAGCATTTAGGTGGTGGCGGCAGGATCACAAACTCAAGGTCACCTTCACTTATATAATGAATTTGAGTCCCGCAGGAGCTGTTGAGACCTTGTCTCAAAACAAGACAAAAAAACCCACATTTTTTGGAATTTTTCTCTTACAGCAATTTATATGTCTTATGATAGTGAATACATAGAACTAACCATTACTGAACCATTACAAAATTCATCAGGTGTTTTGAGATTTTAAAATGGAAAGAAAGATTTTAGAGTTGTTAATGTCTTAACCATGTTGGATGCACCTTCTCTTTTTAATTTAGAATGCTGTACCAAAAAGAGGAAGACAAAGCACATAATCCTTATCACAGGTTTAGAGGTAGCCAGACAGTAACTACACTAATGATAAGTCTCCAGGGAAGGTACCCAGCTGTATAACTGTTTGACAGCAAGATTTCTTTATCAACAACAGCAAAAGTCTAGTCTAATAAGTCTTATAGTTTTGTTTTCAAAAAATTGTAATTTCTTTGTGAGGCTCCTGTCCTGGATTTCCATGCTTTACCAGTTCACTGCCCAGTATTAATTCAAGTCAGTTAAATTTCTCTCAACTTCAAATATTTATACAAACCTAGAATCACTTTCCTGATTCAATAGGGAACGTGCACAAACACACACACACACACACAAACACACACACACATACACACACATATACACAGAGGGGGGAGGGGAGAGGAAGAGGAAAGGGCGGGGAAGATACATGATAAATTTTCCTCACTATTTTCCCTTGAAATAATTATTTTTTGACTGAACAAAATAGAGAGTGTCTGAATTTTGAATAAATCCTTAAAACAGGGAAAAATATAATTAGATAACTAAATTAAAAGTGAATATTCTAAAGGAATTTTGTTCTCTATATGCTTGGATTCAAATATCAAGCTTTGTTTGAGAAAGTATTTTTGATAAGATTTATAAAATAAATAGAAGGTAATGAAATTTAAAAAGTTCTGTAGTGGAAATCATGTTTTGAAATGAACACCCTGATAATCGTTTTGCATTTTATAAAGTCTGTCTGGTGTAATTATCAGGGGCAGATTGTTACAACTAGTTCTTCTGTTTAGGAAAATCCAACACTTTCTAATAATAAAACTTTCAGGGTATGCTTCCTGTAAGATATTCTTGTAGAGACATGAGGGGTTATAAGAAAGCCTATGGACTCACTCCAGCTTTGGAGCCTTTGTAATCTTATCTTGGCCCTGTCTATCATGACAGAAATAAATAATGCTGGAGCCTTGGCTTTGATTCAGTTCAGGTTAGTGAGGAAAGAAGGACAAGAGTCAGACTTTTTGGTCTGTGGACCTCATGGATCTCAAACAGAGTCAAACTTTTTAAAAATTTTCTATGAAAATCCACAATCATTCCATTCATAAGTTAGTGTTGAAGAATCGCATGACATAAAGTAGCAGTGGGAATGGGATCACACTTCTTACCAAACATATTATGTACCCATCCAACAGATCATTGCAGTAAACTAAAAAGGTCTAACTCTACTCACAGTTAATAGAAGCTTTGGGGTGACTATGTGACTTTCACAATAAAATAGAGACATTTGAAGCATATATGGGAAGCTGTTAAGACAACAATAATGACGACTGTGATGATGATGATTAAAACAAAGTTTCATGTATTCCAGGCTGGCCTTCAACTCACTATGTACATAAGGATGCCCTTCACCTTCAGATCTTTCTGCCTATCCATCTCCAAAATGCTAGGGTTATAGGTGTGGACTACCCTATCTACTTCTTATACTTTCTTGTGACTGTTTTCTCCACTTCTTCTCAGTAACCTCATGAAGGAAGGGAAGCCAGTCCTTTTGTACATGGAAAAATATTCAGTACTCTAGAGTCTAACATAGTATTGGACAAAATGAAGACACTCAGTAAATGCTTACTGCATAAATGTTGAATGCCAGGATCTGAAAAGTGAAGACAATAAGAGAATCCTCAGTGAACTGAAGAATGTATTTCAGTAGAAATTGAGAATGATGGGTACTAGTGTCGACAGAGGTTTCTGTCCCGCCTGGTCCCACAGTCATTCAGTCCCAAAGAAATACACAGAGGCCTACATTAATTATAAACTGGTTGGACTATTAGCTCAGGCTTTCTTATTAACTCTTATATCTTAGAGTAGCCCATAATTCTTTTCTATGTTAGCCGTGTCACTTGGTACCTTTTATCAGTGAGGCATTCTCATCTTGCTTCCTCTGTATCTGGGTGATGACTGCAGACTGATCCTTTCCTATTTCCAGAACTCTCTTGTTCTAATCACCCCGCCTATACTTCCTACCTGGCTACTGAACAGTCAGCACTTCATTAAGCCAGTACAAGTGACAAATCTTTACAGGTTGTAAGACTATTGTCCCACAGCATAATAGGAGCTAATTTTTAGGTGTTACTGCACACATACCTATGTGTATGTACAACTGTCCTATCTACTAAGTGCCTTAGAATTTTTCTACCAACATTCAGCTTTCCTGTTAACTAGTTCCTTTCAACTGATTTATATTGAATGAAATTGAATCTCTATGATTCATACAAATCCCACATCACTAATTTTATTCAGTCAAGATTTAAAAGTTAGTCCTTTTTTTTTTAGTTTTTGTTTTCAGATGGTTTATATCATCAAACAAGATTAATCATGGATCTGGCAGCAACTTGGAAAAAATTCTATGAAGAAGTAAGTTGCTTTTTTTCTAAGTTGGTCACATCCCCAACTTTTCCTACTCTTGTTTCATAGATTCCAGAGAGCAAGTCTACTGAGGTCACCAAACTTTCAATGATGCAACTTTCTTTCATATACAGGCCCTTTGAGACAAGATGGCAGATGGAACTGTGATGAAGAGGGATTTATTCTACACTGCCAAGGTGAATACTTGTGACCAGAATGGCTGGAAATCACTATCAATTCTGATTTGTTACTGGGTAAGGAGACACCACCGCTTTTGTCTCAGTTTGAATCATGCCTTTATTGCAAAGATGAATAGAATAGTCAAGTGATTAACTCTGTGTGAAAGCTGAGAGACCCCACAGGCAAGGCTTCTTAAAATGCTCATCCTCCAGTCTTCAGGAGGATTGAAGTTCAAGGACTTCACTGTCTTTTATCGGCCAGAGTACCCCAAGCTGTGGAGACTTCTGAGGCTCCAGCGGGAGTCTCCATCTCCTCAGAGCATGTTCTCATCTCCTTCTATCTGTCACCCGAGGACACAAGTGTCTGTATTTGGGTAATGAACAATTGGGCTTGGGCTCCTTTGGGCCTCATGGCTTCATTTTCTCATCATGGTACATGTTTGCTGATCACAACTGAAAGACTCATTAACTCGGAAGTGAGTCATCATAAAGTGAAACAAAAGCTCATGATTAATAGTGACTGTTCTATCCTTTACATTATTCTGTCATTGGGATGTGAAATAAATTCCCACTGGAAGAGCCCTCCTAATTGGTAAAATTTAGTACTTCATTGGGGTCTATGGGGAAAGATGTTCTAGTATAATCCTTTGGATAATTTTTATTTTCCTTATCCTGAGTTTCCCTTTAAAGACACATGTGCATGTATGTTTGTGTGTGCACACATTTAAACACACAGAGTGATTAACGCAATATCCTGAATGTTGGATGAATAAGCTCATTAGGCACGAGACATTGACTATCAGAGAAAGTTTTGCTAACTTCTCTTTTCTTTGCTTTCTAGCCTGGAGAGGAACTTCTGCCAAAGGATACCAGTGGAAAAATTATTTTAGATGTAGTGGATATTCACGATACATGAGAGATATGTACTGCCACAGATACCATAGGCACTGTATGGCAAGAGAGAAAGCAATTAGTAAAGAATTACAAGAGATGGGTTTTGCTTCATTAATTGGCAAGGCTAAGACATATCATAATGCCTAGTCTTATAGTAACTTAGCATGCCTTCTTCAATTAATATCTCTCAGGAGCCTGCTCATTTCTATAGGAAAGTGGAGGAGGAGTGGGTGTGGAGGAGAAGGGATATGGGGAAGAGGAAGTGGGGGAGAGTAGAGGGAGGGAGAACTATGGTTGGGATATTATCGGGGTCCTGCCTTAACCGGGTTCGCATACTCCAGGGTAGGGGCATGTTGATTAGAAATCTTAGGCAGAAGGAACAGAGATACAAAAGAAAAAGACAAAGACACAGAATAGAATTGGGAGGGCAATCCAGTGAATCCTGAATCTACTCATTTTTATTTCTTAATATCTTTAAATTTCACAATCCAAAAGAGGATAAAAAAAGCAAAATAATTTTTAACATACTACAAGAAACAAACAAAGTTATTACCATCTTAATACCCAAAACACCAAATAACCACATCATAGGTAAGGATATCTTTGTTAGTAGCCACACCTTAATCCAAATCTCTTGTCAATAACCTTGAAGGTGAAAGAATAGACCTGAATTCTCTGACCTCCAGTCAAAGTGAGACAGGTTCACTTATGTGGGCTCCCACATATTCCTCTCTTTCTAATTTATGTAAAAGAGACTGTCATCTGCTACAGAACAGATGACTCTGCCTGTCTTAGGCTTTTTTATTCCACTTTCCAGATTTACCCATCATCAGTACATACATTCCATAATGCAAGCTCTGTCTTAGTTTACCTGCAGGGAAAAAGATCTTACCTGTCATTGACTATGAGCATCTGCTAACAAAAGGTTAAGGAAGGGTATGAAGCTAGGCACTGTGCACTTCTGAGCCAACTTTTCATTGAGAGGGTTCACAAACACCTAGCTATTCATAAGCAAGCAGATAATGTTTTGCAATACACATGCTCCAATGACCACAATATCTTCTAATAAAGGAGTGAAGGATGATAAAAATGGAATGGTCTTTTTAAATTGGCCTCGATGTCTTTAAAAGTTTTTAGCTGCATCAAAAGTCAAACTAGTCTTATTAAGCATGCCAAATCAAAAGAATTATTGGCATCATGTCAAATTTTTCTCAGATATGTTCTAACCATTTTCTAACCATAAACATCTCCATAGTGAACCAAAGTAGTTACAAATATTAACAGGTCAATACCATAATTCTTCTATGAAAATTAGCAATCAACACACAATTTGTCAAATCACAGTTTTCTTAAATATGTTCTAATAAAAAGACAAGAAATGGTTTCTTTGATGGTTGAACTATGAGTCCTCTTCCTCTCCTATAGTCCAATTGCAAATCTGTTTCTAACTTTTAAAGGTAAGTTTAAACTCTCCCAGTCTCTGAGTAGCAGCAAAAAATGTTATGCCATTCCTCCTCATTTTCTGCTGAAGGCCTTCAGTCACACATTGCCTCCATAATAGCGTTTCATTCTCTTAACAAGTCTCTTTCCTCCAGAAGAGAAACTTCTGAGGTTTTAGTTTTTGTCTTCTAGTTTAACAGTTGATTGAACACTATACTGGCAAAAATGAATTCTGTATGGATAGACTGCCAAACATTCAGTCAGCATTCTTGGGCTGGTTTCAAAGTAAACAGGATTCTCTTAGGTCTGGAAATTTGTGCAGTAGATCTATCAGAAAGTTGGAAATCACCAATCATCACTACGATCTCCTTACCTTCTCAGACTGAAGCATGATGACATCAGAGGGTCAGGAAAACAGGTTCACAGTCTTACTCCAATCCCTCTGAGAAGGTTTCAGCAGCTACTGTGTCATCGGGGTTGGCAATCTTCTGCTTCACATACCAGACCAGATGTTCAGAAAACCACTGAACCTCATTCTCATCCTCTGATAAAGCATAGACATGCCCTTGACCTCATATTAAAATGGGCTTAGGTCCTTTCCATAATCCAGTGCAAGAGTCTTTCCATTTTGCTTTAGCAAAGGTCACTCTGGTGGCATGATGCCAAAATCTATCTGTGGCAGATTGTTCATGGATAACCACATCCAAGAAATTTAGAGTAGAAAGGACATGATGTAAGGTATTATGTAGTGACTAAAGATATAATTCCCCCATTTTTATCTTTTGAAGTTGTGTTTTCAAGGAGTCGTGGGCATGCTCCACAACTTCTTGTCTTTGGGGATTGTAAGTAATGACTGTTTAATGGTCAAAATCCCTTTGGAAACAAAATTGCTGAAATGCTTTGCTAATATATCCAGACACTTTATCTGTCCTTCTAGTTTTAGGAATTCCAATCTATGGAAATCAGTTTAAGCACTAAGCTGTCACATGGTTAGCGGCTTCTTTGGTCTGTGCAGTGGCCATGAAAAAGCCTGCATATTTATTGATTATTCCATTAACATATCTTAATTTGCTAGATTCTGCAATATGAGTAACATCCATTTGGCATAGGTGATTAGGAAGCAGGCCTCGAGGATTTACTCCCTGATGAAGTACAGGTAAATATTGTGGGCATATATAACAATGAACAACAATCTGATGAGCAATTTCTCTTGTTAATCCAAATTGTTTTCTTAAACTTTTACTATTTTGATGATGTAAAGTATATTCTTGCCGAGCAAGCTTAACCTGAGATAAAGTGCTCAAATGAGTAAGTTTATCAGATAAATCATTACCTTCAGGCTATGGACCAAGAAGAACTGAATGTGCTTTAATACAGCCTACAAATCCTGTAAATTTTCATTGATGAAATGGCATTTTTAATTTGCTGGAACAGGATTTTAACTTGGCTATTACTAGTTTTAATACAGGGAACTATTTTTATTTCCTGAAGAGCTTTAAAAATGAATGACTATCACTATATAAATTAAATGTCTTATTTGCAAAAAGCTAGAATATTACAACTCAGAAAGAAACAACTCAGAGCTCAACTGTTTGAGTTGAGGCCAGATTTGTATGCACTCCATATCCTCTATCATCAACAACATATGTTGCTCTTCCATTGGAAGAACCAGCTGTAAAGATTAACATAACATTCTTTAAGGGATCTCTCATTACCATTTTAGGAAAAATAAAGGAATGTAGTTGTGCAAATCACAGCAATCAATCGATTTGGTCTTCAAATTGAGCAAATACAATTGCCCAGGAATCATTATTCTGAACTAACCATTAGACCCATTGCTTAGTTTAAAGAACACTAATCACATTAGATTCCCTACCAAAAAAAAAACTGACTGGATTCTATCCGACTTTTCTGTAAGTAATAAGCTACTGCTTCAAAGTAAGTACTTAATTCATTAGCTGATGAAACAGGAAGGTGTAGTCATAAATGAGGACCATTTTGCCATAATGCTGCTGTGGGAGTAAGTTTTCTAGGTAAAATACATGCTTGCCAAAGTTGATCATAATTAATATAATGTACTTGCTATTTCTGTATTGCATATCCCACCTGCTTCCATACCTGTTGAGCAGCATCTGTAAGGTATCTGTTGGAATTGGGGTCACTATTCCCCTTAATAAATAAATAAATAAAACAAACAAACAAACAAAAAAAGAATCTCACTGAGTGGATCAAGGTCCCCCATAGAAAGATTTAAACAAGTCTCAGCCACTGAGTATTTCTTAACAATCTCTGAAAATCATTCAGAGTTTGTAAGCTTCCTAATTTTCAAAATCTGAGATTTAATTTCTTTAGGATATAACTTCTGTTCTAAATACTGGAAAGGTGGGTGCCTTTTCACTTCCTCTGGAGCAATAACTAACCTTGCTTGGTAAGACTCTGGTGAAGTTGTCCATACATTTCAGGAAAGCACCTTCAATTTTAGGGACAAGCAAGATATCATCCATATAAAGGACAATATAAACTTGTAGAAATTGATCTCTAACATTTTGTATAGCCTGAGCCACAAGTTTCTGGCATGATGTAGCACTGTTTGCTATACCCTGCAGCAAGATATTCCAGTAATATCTTTTAATCGACTCTTTGAAATTAACAGATGAAATACTAAATGCAAATCTTTGACAGTCTTGTGGTGCAAAAGGAATAGTATAAAAACAATCTTTTAAATCTAGAATAATCTTGTAGGTATCTTTTGGTATGGCTGTAGGAGAAGGCAATCCAGGCTGTAAAGTTTCCATTAGTTCCAAGGTCTCATTAACTTCTCTAAAATCTTGTGTCAATCTCCATTTCCCTGATTTATTTTTAATCACAAAAATAGGAGAACTCTGGGAAATTGGAGGACATATTGTGACCATTATCCAGCTGTTCCTGCACTAACTGCTGGACAACTTGTAATTTTTCTTCTGTTAGAGGTCACTGATTTACCCACACAGGCTTGTCACAATAATTGGGTCTGCATGGAGTGCCAGCTTTTCAGTGATCTCTCCTTAAAATACCCTAAACCTGCTCTGGGGGGGCCTTTTACTAGGTATGATAGGATCAGTCCTTCTCTCATTCTCTTTGCCCAGTTCTTCATTAGTAACAACCCTTATTGGAACAGTTGGTTAGCAAGAACTGTGTTGGGGCTATATAAATATAACCCCATTCAGGCTATAATATCTTGACACCATAAATTTACAGGTAAGTAAGGAACAATGCAAGGCTGAAAATTCCCTCATGACCCTCTTCCTTTCTCTTGGAAAGTTCATTGTTACTTTGTTCAGGATTTTGAGTTTGACCAATCCTTGTAACTGTGTAATAATCTCCATGTTAGGCCACATTGAAGGCCATTGACTAGCAGTTACAACAGAAATATCTGCACCAGTATCCAGAAGACCAAAAAAGCTTTTTTCTTTTGTAAACAAATTGAGTTCTGGTCACTGTTAGAACTATGACTTGTAGAAATAAATATCAGATGAACCAAATTCAGTCTCTCCTCTCTTACCTCCTTTAACTTGATTTGTAGTTTGCATTTGAGGAAGTAAAAGTAATTGTGCAAGCCTCTGACCTGTTTTTTTACCACAGAAATTACATTAGGTGAATGAGTCATAACTTTTGATTTCTCCTTCAAAATCAGCATCAATCACTCCAGGAGCAACAAAAATGCTTTGCATGTAGTGTTACACCTCCCCTATAGTAATCGTGCAGTGCCTTCTGGTAAAAGTCCATAAATTCCAGTGGGGAGTTACATCCCCATTTCACAAGTTAAAACTGTAAAGATGGAAGAGCTGAGATAGAGCCTTGCACTGCCTGGTGTTGCTCTGCAAAGGTCCTGAATGGAATTCCTTGTGGGTGAACAGACAACAGTCTACTGGTTAGGGCAGCTAGCTACATTCTCTGCACTTGGCTGTCCCCTCTTAGTGAAAGTTGAACTTCTGTGGGCCATCTTAATACCCTAAATATTAGGTAGCCACATTATAGGTCAAGATATTTGTCAATAGCCACATCTTGTCAATAGTGTTGAAGGAGCAAGAATAGGTCTGAACTCGCTGACCTCCAGCCAAGCTATACTAGAGAATGAAACCGACCATTATATACCCTATATCATATATAGTTTTTCAACATTTTAGGAAAAAAGTAACAATATACTTTTAACTAGCACAAGATCCTAAAATTCTTTGTTTTTGACTGTGATGGCATTTATTGAAGAACAATTGTAAGCTTGGCGTCAAAACAGATGCCACTGAAGGGGATGGGGAAGGTAAGACGAGACTTATATGTTACTTGCTGTTCTCAATGTGCATATAAATGAGTGAACAGACAAATAAGTGTTCATTGCAGGTGAGTGCCTTAGGCAAAGCAGTATTCAAGTGTCAAAACGGATTCTCTGGATGTGGCTGGCCCGGAGTCTTTCTGAAAAGCCATTGACAATGACACTGGGACTTGTTTCCTCTGCATATACTGGATTTTTGGGATCCAGTCTGTTTGGATACTCACTTTCCTGGACCTGGAGGGAGGGGGGAGGAACTTGAACTTCCCACAGGGCAGGAAACCCTGACTACTCTTAGGGATGGAGAGGGAGGAGGAGAGGGAGTGGGGGGAGTGGGAGGGTGTTGGGAGGAGGGGCGGAAATGGAAACTTTTATAATTTAATAAACTTTAAAAAAAAACCTGATTTGAAATGGTAACCAAAATTCTTTAAGTAAATGGTATTATTATTATGTGAGTAGCTGAAATTATTATGTAAGTGTTCAAATAAGCCCAAAGAGAATCTCCAAAGGGCAAAGTACAAATAGGATTAACTACATACTTTCTTCCTCCCCAGGCACTGGAGAAGTGTAAAGATTTAGGTTTAACCAAGTCCATTGGGGTGTCCAATTTTAACAACAAACAGCTGGAACTGATTCTGAACAAACCAGGGCTAAAATACAAGCCCACTTGCAATCGGGTGAGCTCTAGTTCACTTTGGCCGCGCCTTACCTTCTGTTCTTCACAAATTTCTTCCTTACCTGATACTTCTCAAATCTCTGTTTTGAACCAACTATTTAGGTTATAGCTATGTTCACTGAGACAGGAAATATCAGTTATGGCTCAGGTTGACTAGAGTGGGAAGAACAAGACAGGGGAAGGCAGTTTGATTGACTAAAATCACTCCTCTTCTTAGAAGGAATACCACTGCTCAGTAACACTCACAATGTGTGCTGTGTTGGAAATCATATAAAATTTTAAAAACAAAAACCTGATTGAAATAAAGAACAGCAAAATTGTCTTGCTGCTGTATTGTTCTTATGGCACCCTACATATTTTGTGTTGGTTTCTTTCCTAAATTTAGATGGAAAATACTTTTTAATAACTTTCAAAATCATAACCTTTGCAGAATTTAAACCTACAAGAGGCACTGAGAATTGGGTAACTATAACTTCCTTCACCTGTACCCATCAACACATTCAAGCAATAATTTCTCTTCTCTGTAAATTTATATTTATATATATAATACATATATTTAATTTTACATAAATATGGATGTATAAATATATAAATGTAACTTATATTTATAATATCAGAAAAGTTATTTTGATAAAGAAGAATAGACATAGATAATGTCTGAGAACATGAGATGATCAAGTGATATGGTTGATCAACTGATCAGGGAAGGATTTTTCTTCAACTCAGTCAAGTATTGGAGAGGAGTTAGACTATGCTCTGTGACTGGGTCGGGGGGGTCTATTCAAAGCTGGATCAAACTCCAGGATGGTAAAGGAAGAAAAATTCAACAAATTTTGATGATGTTAAATCTAGTATTTCATCTAGATTTGAAAATTAATTTGGGAGTTCCTTTTTCCCTGCTTTACCTAAGAGTTGGGATTGATGAGTCTTTCTTTTGTGAAGTGGATCAATGTAGGAATGGAATGGGAAAGGAGGGGGCTGAAATGTACTGTCAAATGTTCTGAGATCTAAACCATCTGGAGGCCAATTGTGAATAAAATTCTTCCCTGAAAGTCACACTTGTTGCTATCCCCCTTATATTTTCAGGTAGAGGGCCAACTCAATGGCTTATTATTTATGTATTTATTTTTCTTTTCTGTGAATCTGTCATTCTTTCTATGTGTTTAGTTTTAAATGACCCCAGAGGACAAGAAAGTGATTGAACAACTCCCCAGAAATTTTTATATGCCAAAATGTCATTGTAAATAATCCCCCTAGACTGCTTTATAGGTTTTTTGCTTTTTGTAACATGGAGGTGAGCCAAGAAGATGTTCTGTAGCATCTAGGAAATGATCAATGTGTAGCTAAGCTTTTGCTTTTGAATGCCTGAATTTATTATATATATATATAATATATCTATTTATATATATATGTAAATATATATAAATATATTATATATATAAATATATATATGATATATATATATGATATATATATATATCAAAGTAAAATTATAAGTAGCATCAGATAGATGATAGATAGATAGATAGATAGATAGATAGATAGATAGATAGATAGATAGATAGATGATAGATGCAAACATGATCAAAGTATGCACTCAAAATATCCAGAAGTTGACAGAGAGAACAACTTTTTAACAACCAGCCTGAGTTCTCAGTGCTGACAGAGCACAGGGTCTACTCAGGTGAGGTGTCTAGGTAAAAGGGCACATGACAGCAGAAAGGTTGTGTCATTAAACAGGATGCTTACAAACTTCCAGCAGAAACCACGAAGTTGAGGCAGTCAGCTATAGTTCCTTGAAACAGGAGGTGCAGGCTGCTTGTCATCTCGACTGCCCAGCTAGCTTACACCAGAAATAATCACACAGAAACTGAATTCATTTAAACACTGCCTGGCCCATTAGCTCTAACTTCTTATTGGCTAATTTTTACATCTTAATTTAACCCATTTCTATTAATCTGTGTATCACTGCGTGATTATGGTTTACCAGCAAGATTCTAACCAGCGAACATCTCAGGCAGGAGATCCGTGGCGTCTCTCACTCTGCCCTTCTTCCCAGCATTCAGCTCTGTCTACTCCACCTACCTAAGTTCTGTCCTATCAACTAGACCAAGGCAGTTTCTTTATTCCTTATCCAATGAAAGCAACACATAAACAGAAGGAATGCCTACACCGGTTCCTAACAGACAGTCTTGAAAAAAGAAGAGTGAGCCCCTAGAGTGGGGATTCTGAGTAGAAAAACCCACAGAAGACAGAGATAACATTATCAAAACAGGTGCTTACAACATCCTGCAGAAACTTGGGAAGGTGTAGATCTACCAGTGAAGAATTGAAGTCAAATTCAAGATTCTATTGAACCAGGGAATCTGGGCTCTGCTTGTTGCTCAAGAGTGACTTTACTGGCCTTCTAAAAAGCTTTCTTTATTCTGGATAGCTCAGAGTTCAAAGGAGGGAGGGAGAAATGATGAAAAACATTCATACTATTTCTTATGACTCTATACACTCAGGAGACAAAACATCTCTCAGCGGCAGGGGAGCTGTCTGAATAATGTCCTTGAGCTCACTAAGTTGCACAGCTGAGAAGGGAGACAACAGATCTTACCCTTGACATTCCTTGGCAGCGGGGAGGCATTCTCCTCTTAGGATCAAACAAAGTGCTATGGGAAAAGAGCTTACGCAGCAGGACAGTATATAAATGTCTGTTACAGGCAGGTCAGAGGGGAAGATGAACTTCTGCCTTCTTTTTTTCCCATGGCAGGCACTTTATACTATGGAAACCTCTCGCTGTTTTCAAAAGCAGATGTTTTTACTCTTGGGCTATTTTACTGCTTTCTTCCTTCCCTGTCAGAGTTTTTTTTCTGGGGTGGGGCATGCATACCAACCCCAGACAAGGGGCCTTGGAGGATACATTGAGACAAAAAATAATTTGGCTCTAAAATGTGGGAAGTTGCTACTCTGCTTCCAGAGACAGCTTTTCAATGAGCTGAAACAACACAAGAGTATTTTAATACCATGTCATTACAGAAGACACACCTGATTTTCAGAATAGGTTTGCAAAAAAAGAAGGTATCCCTTTGGACCTCAGAAATGAAAGAGATATCTTCTGAAGTTCATGACATGCAGTAAGACTCAGGACCACCTCCATTTCAAAACTGCCCAAGCTGGGTCTATAGCTTAGTTGGTACAGTATGTCCCAAGCAACACATAAAACAGGCACAATACCTGAGAATACTATTATTCTCAGCCCCTGGGAGGTGTAAAAAGAAGGATCAGAAGTTTAAGGTCATCTTTGATTACACATTGAGTTCAAGTTATACACAGAATACATGTGACCTTGTCCCCCCAAAAGGAAAAAGTTGCATTGCTGTGAACTGATGATAAAAAATGCACTATGAACTTTGACCAAAATAAATAGGTTCAAGGTTCACCTACCCATTAAACATAGAGAGCAGACAATCTATAGATCATGATATATTAAGAGGCCCATAAAAATGCTTTCTCATTAATGTACATTAAAATCAGGAGAAATAAAAGAGAATTCAATAATAATGAGCATACAGCAAAGTGTCAAGTATAGTCTAGCTTTGTTTATCCTAAAGCAGTATAACATGTACTTCTAATAATCTTTGTGGAAGATGAACTCTCAAAGGTGATATGAATAAGTCCTAGGGAAAACATAATTCTCTTTCAGCTTCCTCTTCTCTGTGTCCATTGGCATTTGCCCTGAGCCAGTCTTTTTCCAAGCTACATCTATTGTTCCAAAACATATCCATTCCTGACTTTCATTTTCCTATCACATTCCTATTTCTTTAGCTACATAGTCTTACAGACTTGAAATATAGGAAATTATGAAATGGGGCTAGCAAAATGGCTCAGTGGATATAGAAACTTAACCATGCAAGCTCAACAACCCGAGCTCAATCCCTGGAAAGTGGAAGGAGAGACCTGACTCTATAAAGCTGTCCATCAACCTCCACAGGCATGTCTTGGCACACACATAATAATAGTAAAATTCTAAGAAGAAAATGGTAAAATCAGGTGATCCACAACCTTAGACAAGGTTGTCCCATCTTGTGTCCCATCGCATTTAGCAAGACAGGGTTCACTGAAGTTTCCCTGGATTCTCAAATCATGATTGTCTTCATTTTGTCTATCAGAAGTGTAACTCGTGAACAAACAAGTGTTTCTTCTCTTTCAGTGTGGTGGATCACCGTTACTATCCATATTCAGAAGAGTGTTGAGAACGAACTGTTAAACATTACAGAGACTCTCCTCCCTCCAGACAATGTGTATCTGTATTTGGTGGAGCGGTTGAGAAGCAGGATTCCTGCCTCCAGGTGCTTGACTATTGTCAGAAAACTATGAACGTCAAATGATGACATTTGTTTTTCCTGGTGATTAAAAAAAACCCCACAAATTACAGAGAATTTATAAAATAAAAGGAAATGCTTGTTGTAGCTTCTTTGATTTTTATGAAATTTCATTGCTGTATTTTTATTTACAAAATATTAAAATAAATTTCAACACCTGGATAATATACTTCTAAGATGTATTTTGTTTACATTTTGAACATTATTCCAGAATTTTAGACCACTTTTCTGATTGCAAAGAAATGGGTCTTATTAACTTATTTCTTAGTTATCAAAGCAGGTTTGGCAATGGCATGCACTCTTTTTTCCCCCAGTGAAACTTTGTTGCATCTCCTAACTGCCTGTAACTCCAGCTCAGGACATCTAAGTCCCTCTTTTGGCCTCTTTGGTTGCATGAATTCATGTACACTGCCCTGCCACTCCCCAAGACATACACAAAATTGAAAAGTAAAAATATAACTTAAAAAAAGAAATCAATAGGTATCTATTAGAAAACAATTCTGCCTGGTCACATATAGTTTTTTTTCTTTAAAATTTTACTCTCTGAAGTTTTGTTTATTTTTTTCCTTTTCTGTTTTCTTTGAGTTTTTCTAGTTACTTATTTATCTTGTTCTCTATATTTATTTTTTTAAAAGTCAGTTCTTTGAGAATTTTATGTGCATTGTGCTCAGACTTACCCTCACCTCTTCCCAGACCCATTCCCCTTTCCTCCCCATTCAACTTTGTGTCCTAAAAAAAATAACCAAATAAATCAACCAGGCAACCAAACAAACAACCAAACAAACAAAAAAACTCTCATGATCAATTTGTGATGGAAAAATAAACTTGGATGTGTGGACTTCCACTGGAGTGTGGTCAGCATATAAAGGGATACACACTTAGAAGAAACTGTCACTCTTCTAGCACTAACAATTGACATGTGTTCTATGCCTAGGGGTAGGAATATATGAGTATCTGCCTGCAAGGATTTCCTATGTTGTTTCAACATGTGACAAGTGGAGGAAATGACTGTCTTTCACTCCACATTTATTCAAGAATTTTGTATAATGAACAGTTTTGGTGTGTAGAGACAGTAGCTCCCTGAAAGGAAATAAGATGCATGTCTAAGGAAATAAACAGCCAACCTTCTTCTTGTTAAAGAGGCAGTTATGGTTACTATCCATTACAAACAATATGGGTTCCCAATACTCAAAGTTTTTTTGTTTTATTCAACCTACTGAATGTTCATATGCCACTGAATTGTTTCACTTCATGTTCTGGAAATGAGAAATGCAGAAACCAATGCATAAGTGACCTTAGTCTGGCTACAGATATTTGATGTAGGAGGGTCATCTGTCTATTTGTTACTTTCATTGGTTAATAAAGAAACTGCCTTGGATTTTGATAGGACAGCAGCTTAGATAGGTGAATAGACAGAACAGAATGCTGGGAGAAAGAGGCAGAGGCAGGCAGAGGCAGAGAGCCACTGCCACGAAGTTGCAGGGTCAGACATGTTGAATCTTTCCTGGTAAGCCACGAGCTCGTGGTGACATACAGATTATTAGAAATGGGTTGAATCAATATGTGAAAGTTAGCCAATAAGGGGCTGGAGACAATGGGCCAGGCAGTGTTTAAAAGAATATAGTTTCTGTATAATTATTTCGGGGGCAAAGCTAGCCAGGCGGCCAGGAGCTGGGTGGGACGAAAAGCAGCCCGCAGCTCCTTCTACAGATATTGTCATGAGTAATAAACTCTCACTTTTCCCCTAATACAGAAGTTTTATCAGACTTTCTACCACCATGTACAAAACATTTCAAGCTTGTTTATTACTTTGCAAGTAAGATTAAAATCTCAGATCTTCCATATTCTTGACAGTTACTTGAAGAAAATGCAGGAGGAGGAAGAATGGATAGTTGGGGTAGAGTGGGAGTATTAGGTGCTAATTCTTTCCTACCTTTCTTATTTTCTTTCTTCCTTTTCTTTTTGAAACAGGGTCCCCTTACAAAGCTATGGTTGTTCTAGAACTCACTACATAGTTCTAGAACATAGAATTTGTGGCTGGACTCAAACTCACAGAGACCTGTCTGTCTCTGCTTTCTGAGCACTGGGTTAAAGGTGTGAGAAAATATACTCTATTTTCTTTCTTTTAACACAATATTTTTTCATTGCTATTGTATATGTTTATCAGGTTAGGCATATATATAATAATATAATATAATATATAATATTAAACCAGATCTCTTTCTCTCTCCCCCCACACATATATATTCTCAAACACTTAGCATTTCTTTTTTAAAATTGTTTTTATTAAGCTATATATTTTTCTCTGCCTCCCTCCCTTTCTCTCCCCTCCCCTCGACCCTCTCCCATAATCCCTATGCTCCCAATTTACTCAGGAGATCTTGTCTTTTTCTACTTCCCATGTAGGTTATATTCATGTATGTCTCTTTTAGGATCCCCATTGTTGTCTAGGTTCTCTGAGATTGTGAATTGTAGGCTGGTTTTCCTTTGCTTTATGTCTAAAAGCCACCTATGAGTGAGTACATGTTATATTTTTCTTTCTGGGTCTGAGTTACCTCATTCAATATGATGTTTTCTAGCTCCATCCATTTGCCCGCAAATTTCAAGATATAATTTTTTTTCTGATGTGTAGTACTCCACTATGCAAATACACAACATTTTCCTTACCCTTTATTTGGTTGAGGGGCATTTAAATTGTTTCCAGTTTCTGGCTATAATAAATAATATTACTGTGAACATAGTTGAGTACATGTCCTTGTGGCATGATTGAGCATTCTTTGGGTATCTACCCAAAAGTGGTATTGCTCGATCTTGAGAAAGGTTGTTTCCTAATTTTCTGAGAAATCACCATACTGATTTCCAAAGTAGCTCTAATAGTTTGCACTCCCACCAGCGATGGAAAAGCGTTCCCTTTACCCCACTTTACTCCAGCATAAGTTGTCATCAGTATTTTTGATCTTGGCCATTCTTACAGGTGTAAGATCAAATCTCAGAGTTGTTTTGATTTGCATTTCTCTGATGGCTAAGGATGATGAGAATTTCCTTAAGTGTCTTTCAGTCATTTTAGATTCATCTGTTCAGAATTCTCTGTTTGGGACTGTTCCCCATTTTTATTGGATTATTTGTTCTTTTGATGACCAATTTCTTGATTTCTTTGTATATTTTGGAGATCAGCCCTCTGTCCGATGTGGGGTTTGTGAAGATCTTCTCCCATTCTGTAGGCTGTCGTTTGGGTTTGTTGACCATGTCCTTTACTTTACAGAAGCATTTCAGTTTCAAGAGATCCCATTTATTAATTGTTTCTATTAGTATCTGTGCTATTGGGGTTATATTTAGGAAGTGTTTTCCTGTGCCAATGCATTCAAGTTAATACAATATTTTTATTAATTATTTGGAAGTGTCACAATGAATATTATATATTGTGATAATATTTAACTATTCTACTTCCCATAACCCCTCCTATATGTATACCAACCCCTCCCAATTTGCTGTATTCTTCTTTATTCTTAATTTAAAAAGGAGCTCAGTTTGTGCTTCCCATATACTCAGCATGACTAACTCACTTACCAGGTGCCACACACTTAAATGAAAACTAACCCTCCCTCCTGAAACAGTCGTCAGCTATCAATGTTTCTCAACTAAGGGTGGGTGTGACTTTTCAAAAGGTTGAACAACAATGATGCTATTTAAACTTAATAAATAGTATTTATTATATTCACCAGACCCTAGTGAATCCTTAAGCTTTCATGTCCTGTATCAAGTTGGAAACCACCTCTATGATATGTTTTAAAGGCTGCTGCAATCCTGTCTTATGTTACCCACTACTTGAGTTACTCCTTTTATTATCACAATTTAGATTACTCTTCAGAATATTATGTCAGCACCTTTCATTGTTCATGCTAAGTTACTTGTCTTATTGCCCAGAGCAAGGGCTACACAACTGACATCATAAATTGCTTACAATCCCATTTTACTTACTTTACAATCCCATCCTATATACGTTCCTTTCCTGAGTTGTACTTTATCTAGTCTCTCAGATGCTTTGAAGGAACCTCTATAATCATGTAGCACACACAGTTCATTACTCAAGGAGACATGCCAATCTATGCCACATAATGAAAGACAGCCATGCTTGTATCTCCCGCCACAGACTTGTGACCTTTAGATGAAGCAGTCTTGGTTGTGGGTCTTTTCATCTATTCATGGACTGTGATTGCTAGGGTAGCAAGCAATTCTGCCATTCCATACCACCAAGAGAAGGGGTGGCTGTACCCGTATCACCTCTGAGGGTGCTCCACTCAGTTGTGTGTGTCATCATCATCACACAGGTGAAACAATGCTGGTTTTTTTTCTCTGAATATAATAGAGAAAGAAGTCTTGAAGAAAAGACTGGTTACTAAGAATGTCCTTACAAAAAAAAAAAAATAGAAGAGATGTCCTTCCTAACTGCTGTGTAAATCTCAGCATAGAATATAGAAAATATGGAAAAATACAAGCAGTAAGAAAAGGAAATTAGGCCTGAGCCAGGACCTGTGAGGGTCTGGGCATGAGTCTGGGACCTCTGGGAACAGGCAGGAACCAGAGATCTATGTGGGTCCAAGGGTGAGTCTGGGACCTCTGAGGGCATAGGCCTGAGTCAGAACCTCTGTGGGTTGAACTGTCAGTCTGGGACATCAAAGAGGGTAGGCAGGAACCAGAAACCTCTGCCAGTCTGAGTGTGAATCTGGAACCTCTGAAGGAGTAGGCCTGAGCCAGGTCCTCTGTGGGTCTGGGTGCACCCGAGTCTGGAAACTCTGAGGGAGTAGATTAGAGCCAGAGACTTTTGCAGGACCAGCTCCAAGCCAGGGACCTCTGCAGGAGTGGTTACAGACCAGGGTTCACAGAAACAGGTCAGAGGTCTCGTCCTATGCCAGAATGGGCCTGAGGCGATGAACTCTAGGGAAGCAGGTCTGAGTCAGCGACCTTGGGCTGGAACAGGCCTGAGGCAACAAATTCCACAGGAGGAGGACTGAGCCTGCCACCTGGGCCAGAGCAGGCCTGAGGCAGTGAATTCCAGAAGAACAGGAGGGGTTTCAGACCATGGTCATTTGTGGAAGCAGGACTGGATCAGCAACCTAAGCTAGAACAGGCCTGAGGCGATGAGTTCCACAGGAGTGAGACTAAACCAGCTACGTAGGCCAGAGTGGGCCTGATAAAACGAGCTCCACAGAAGCAGGAGTGGATCCAGACCAGGGACATTTGCCGAGGCAGGACTGAGCCAGGCAACCTGGGCCAGAGCAGACTTGAGACCGCGAGCTCCACAGGAGCAGGTACCGGGGAGCAACCGCTGAGTGAGTAGGCCAGAAACAGAGACTGTTACAGGTCCAGGAGTGAATCTGGGACCTTCAAGGGAGTAGACCTAAGCTAGGGCCCCTGTGAGTCCAGGCGTGAGTCTAGGACTTCCGAGGAACTAGGTCTAAGCCAGGACCTCTACTGGTCTGGGTGTGAGTTTAGGACCTCTGAGGGAATAGGCCTGAGCCAGGTCTTCTGTGGGTTCAGGCATCGGTCTGGGACATCAATGGGAGTAGGCAGGAACCAGAAACCTCTGCGGGTCTGAGCATGAGTCTGGGACCTCTGAGGGAGTAGGTCTGAGCCAGATCCTCTATGGGTCTAGGCGCAGCCAAGCCTGGGAACTCTTAGGGAGTAGACTGGAGCCAGAGTACTTTACAGGACCAACCCCATGCCAGGGACCTCTGTAGGAATGGATCCAGACCAGAGAAATTTACAGAAACATGTCTGAGCTGACAACCTAGGCTAGAGCAGGCCTGAAATAGCGGACTCCAAGGGAGAGGAATAAAGCCCAGGAGCACTGAGTGACCTCCAGGAATATGGAGTGACCAATGGGGTAACTAGAACCATGACACTGACTGTACTGTATGAGGAACAACCATCTGAGCCTTGGATGGACGGGCACCTAGAAGATTAATCAGTAGAATCACAGACATCCCCAACCACACCAATTAGAGGAAAAGATGAATAGAAAAGATGTATATGCAAAATTATCAGTCAGTATAATAAAAAATATCTATGCACCCATGCTTTTTAAAGGTACTTTTCAGAATGACCAATATATATAGCCAGACTGGTACAAATCAATGGATTAATGGACAAAGAAAACTTGGCATACATATAAAGTGGAGTTTTTCTTAGACCTAAGGAAGCACAAAATCATTTTATTTGCACCAAAATAGATGTGGTTAAGTAAAAATCAGCTCATTAAACATAAAGTCCCAACTTAGAAATACATATAGCTCATGAGTTCCCCATAGATGGTTCTAGTTTTTGGAAAAGACATAAAAGCAGAAGGGAGACTATTTATTCAGCCAGAAAGGGAACAAACAGGACCATAAAGGAGGTAAATATGATCAAGATACCATGTATTTGTGTGGGAAAGTTGCAATGAGAATCTTATTTTTAAGAAAATAAAGGACAATAGATCCCCTTTTCAAGTGAAAAGCAAGGGACAGTCATCAATTGTAGACAACATATGACAGATCAGTTACTATCCACCAGTTTCCTTTTTAACAATTTAAAGAAGTGAATAAGGACTGTGACAAGAATATTTTCTTCTACAAGAATTTCATGGTTTCATTTTCACTCTCCAGTAATTTATTGAACTTCACTTTCACACAAAGGCAAACAGCCTCTAACTCTATACTCTGTGGACTATTGCTTTAAGCAGCTCCTCCCACATGCCACTGTTTAACTTTCCACTAGATATTTAAGGAGCTTTCACATTTGTCTGGACTGCACCCTGTGCAAGCAGAAGACTCAAGACCTGCTTAGTTGCGTGATTGACAAGCTATGAGTTCTGTATCTCCGCGTGTGGCTCTGAATGATGGTCACTTCATTCCTGTACTGGGGTTTGGAACCACTGTGCCTGAGAAGGTAACAATTGTGTCTTGGGTATAAGGGTATATTAAAAAATCAAAGATGTGTGGAAACTGAAGTGTACTTTCACATTTGCTCCAGTTTGAAGCAGACTCCCAGAATCTCCAGATTATATTATTCATGTGTATTAGAGAAGGCAGTCTTGCTTCTTGGAGCCTTATTGTATGGACAGTACTGTTTATTCTCGACTCTGTTTTTCCTTTAGTTTCAGCCTGCTTGGCAATAAGTGGACAACTGCTATCAGTGCTACTATTGTGTCTTGAGTTTGATTGCAACGGGATTAGTTACATAGATTATTTCTGTGATTCAAGTAATTACCTCTCTCTGATAGATATGATCCAAATGAAATATTATGATAGACTTTACTAGAAATGTTGCTTATGAAAAATGATGAGCCTGTTGCATTCTGCTGAGCAGCAGAGAATGAGCACCACAGCAGAAATTCCAGACCTGTGGTGAAATGAGATTTGTTTTCTATTTTCACTGTAGAAATACTTACCAAAGAAAAATAAATATAAAACGTTATATGGGTATACAATCCATTAACAAAGCAACTCTAAATTCATGCTCCATATTCCTATTTGAATTGAATCAAAATACCACAGGAGGTTCTCATGGAATAGTGCTTACATTCTGGTTTTATCCTCTGGTTTTTCAGTGAGTGTCAAGGGCAGCACTTAAAGCTTGAGTGGCAGTTTTCTCCTGCAGAAGACATAATGACAGAGATATTTTTACCTCTTTAGGTAGGAAATTTTACTTCATAGCATTCATAGCTTCATAGCTTGAGAGAAAGAGGGAGAGAGAGAGAGGGAGGGAGAGAGAGATAAAGAGCAAAGATATCACAACAGCTGCAGTCTCAGTAAATCTGTAGAGGTGACTACAACTTAGAAAATGACAGGATGGGGCTCAAGAGAGTCCAAAGGGACAACTGTTGGAGGTAGAAGTATTGCTCAGTGGTTAAGAGCACTGACTTCTCTTGCAGAGGAGTTGGGTCCCAAGCACCCACATTGTACTTACAATTGTCTATAACTCCACATCCAACAACCTTTCCTTGCTTCTGCTGGCACTAGACAAGTGATACATGGGTATACATGCAGACAAAACATTCACACATATGATAAAAAATTTAAATGGAAAACTGTCAAAGAAGAACATTATAATATTTTAGGAAGATTGACTGCATTAGAAAACAACAGTTCCTGGAAAATTATGTAGAGTCTCTGATGACTTCAGATTAATTGATCCCTAGAATCTATATGGTGTGAGGAGAGAACTGACTCTCACAGATCTTCCTAGACTTCCAGATGTACAACATACACAGACACACACACAAATAAGAAAAATTTTATAACTCATCTCCATTCTTATTATCTTCTTTGTTAGTAAGATGAATCAGATTCTTGTATCATGAAAAACAAGCTCATTTTGATTATATTTTTCATAAGTATTTTTTTTAAATTATGGAACATACCTGTAAGTTGTGCATATAGAGCAATATCTAAAGTTCAGAATTTTCTTATCTCATTTGAAAAATAAAAATGGTGAAGTTCAAGGTGACAGCTTCCAAATTGAACAAAAGAGTACTATAAATAATTTTATACAGTTGAGATGATATGTAGTATATTCCTAAGAATGTTTTATCTCACAATAGAACCTGAACAAATATTTATGTAAATAGATATTTCTGTGTGACATTAGGGGGTTCATGTAACTGATTTAATAACTAATAGCATAATTATGTTCTTTTATTTGTATTAAATACAACATTTTGAGTCCTACTTAGATTTAAATTGATATCATCATTTCTGGTATTTTTGAAAGATTAATTTTGATGTATATATGTATGTATATCTGGGGGTAAAGGCATGATACCTCAAGGCTAGAAGAAGGTGTGGTATTCCATGAAAGTGGAGTTATAGACAATTGTGGGCCACCTAACTTGGGTGAAGGGAAACAGAGTCAATGTTACTGAGATACAGCATCATTTCTCTGAATTATACAAAGGTATATGGAGGTCAAATTAATAGATGACATAGTATCTGCCTGTATCTAGTTATACCTGTCTTGCTATGCTGTGTAAATTTGGTAATAAAAAATACTGGTCAAGTTCTAATATATTTCATTTTTTAGACTCCAGTAATGATCCAATGCAAAATGAACTGTAAACAACTACTAACCCCACTGCATCATGAAATCTTAGATGACAATGTACGTTGATGCTTCTCTTGGCAAAACTAGGTGTTTTAAGTTCCTGTTTGTGCAAGTCATTGATGAGATCAGTTTTCAACAGACTGTGGAAGCAAAACTTTGAAAGAATGCTGTTCTCTGTCATTTATTTTTTTTCTCATCCTGAATCAATAGACAGAGAACTTTGACCATGACTCAAGGTTTGGGTTTCCTGAGTAAAGGGACATTTCAGTTAATCATTGTTACCAAGTTGACTTCAGTGTTCAATAATTTTATGAGCATTTGGCTCTTTTGTACTTGTTCAGCTGTGGTTATTTCATTGTCCTCTTACAATTTATTCTGCATGAAAGAGTCTTGAGTTAGAATGTAATATACTACCATAAAATGCCATAGGCCACTTGAACTCATTCATGTAGGTGTAATTGCAGAATGACTTTTGTAGGTTATAGAGTTAAAAATAATCGCCATGGAAAGAGAGAGAGGAGAGAAAGAGAGACAGAAGGCAAAAAGACATTATCTACCCGTTGTACTTTCACTGACAAAAATCTGAAATTATTATATAGGAAAATCTCTTTTTTTTCTTTATAACAATACGTGTGTGTGTGTGTGTGTATGTGTGTATGCACGTGCACATGTCTATGTGCACATAGGTGTATGCATGAGGAAGTCAGAGATCAACCTTGAGTGTTGTTCTCCTGATGCTATGCACATTGTTTTTGTTTTGAGGCAGAGGCTTCCACTGCCCTGGAGCTCTGCAAGCAGACTGAGTAGGCCTGGTTCATCTGTTTGCCTCTGCTTCCTTAGTTCTGGGATCTCAAATATGTACACCTGCACACCATGTTTTAACATGGGTTTGGGGGATCAACATTAGAATCTCATTTTGTGCAACAAGCATTTTACCAACTGAGCTATTTGCCCAGTCCTAAAGCACACTTTAAAGTGTAGATTTAAACATGGAATATCAAGAGCAAAAATAAGATACACCCAAGTGTGGGTGTGCACTCTTCATGATAGTGTCGCATCTTTTTTTATACTAGCCATATATACCAATTAATTGGAGCTATTATCTCCAAAGGACTAAAAGATATCTAAATAACTTCACAGAATGGTTTCTGAAGGTCACAAGGCAGGATCACAATTGGCAAAGGGATATTAGGTCACAGGGATCCATGAAACTGGACATCTTTACCATACACAAAGTTAACAATCTTGTTTGAGATGCTCAGAAATATTTGAGAAAACGTCTCCAAGGTATAGACATGCCAGGACTTAAATCAAGTTTATTGCCATTTAATGCAAAATATCTGAATATGAGAGAAATGATATAATATTATAGCCATCACAGCACACATTGGTAACTGTGCTGGAATTCTGGATTCTCAGCTGGTAAGAGACTTCAACCAGACTCCAGGAGAGAGGCTCCATTTTTTTCCTGTATCCCATCCCTGTAAGTTTTCCTGTCTTTCTATACTGCCTCAATCAGGCCTCTGAGTCCTTTGATCAAATCACTGAATTTAGAGATATGTTTTTCAGAATTTCCAGTACAGTGATGCACTGATTGCTCTGGACTGAACACATTTGGAAGACATCCACCACTCGTCCTGATTGGAAGAGATCCAGAAAAAGGGAATTGACTTACCACCAAACATAGAGAGCAACTCCAAGAAGGAGAAGCTGATTCACTAGAAAGTCATTGTTTTTATATGAAATGTCTTTCATTACACAGATACAATTTTTGCTTGCTCTTTTAGGTTCCTAAGAATGAACTTATCAAGGCTATCAAAATAGCTATAGATGCTGGGTTCCAGCATTTTGATTCTGCTTATTTGTATGGAATAGAAGAGGAAGTAGGACAAGCCATTAGAAGCAAGATTGCAGATGGCACTGTGAAGAGAGAAGATATATTCTATACATCAAAGGTATTTTGTGCATGAGATGCTTGTGAACCTTTTTTAATGTGACTGAGCTGAGGAGACAATATGTGTTTGGATCATTACCTGTTTCATACATCATTACTTATTGATACACATGTTTTCACACATTCATGCAGTAAAGTTAGGATAAAAAAGATAAATATGTCTTTGTTCTCACAACGGAGTTAAAATTTATGTATGTATACTGTTCTGAATCTCAGGTCAAAGCAGTGTGGTTCACCATGAAATGTAGAATCAATCAGATAGAACTTGACCATGACTCAGCAATAACCACGGCTGAAGAATTGAAGTAGAATTGTGATTCAACAGAACCAGGGGACTGTAGGTTATGCTGCTATGGAGTGCCTACTGACATTCTGAGGAGTTTTTATTCCAAGTAAATTGGGGAGACTAACAATGAAAATCAGAGCATTTCCCTTCACCATCACCAGTGCGCTCAGAGGACAGAAAGTCGTGGACTTTTCACAATGCCCTTGAACACACTGAGCTTTATTGTTGAGGAGGGGCAGAAAGAGAACACATCTTGCCAGAAATATTTCTTGGGCAGGTAGAAGCCTTTGTCCCAGGGTAGTAAACAACGTTTTATGGGATCAGAGTTCACACAGAAGGATAATATATGAAAGTCTATCATAATCAGAATGTAAGGTTTTAAGAACCTAATATTAAAGCAATTAAGAGTTTATTTCTGAGTAGCCATTCCTTAGGAACACAGATTTAGCCTACATCAAATTCTATTCTCCATCATGTTAGCATTTTCATGAAGGTTTTTTTGCACATTTAAAATACATTGGTGAGTACACCAGGGAGGCAGGAAGAATAAGATGAAATTTTTTTTTTTTTAGGTTTCACATGCCATTGATGACATTCTTAGCTTTTGAAATCGTGGAAGCTAATAATCAAATAAGTTAATATAGTCTCAACTATTTTAACTCACTGCTACAATATCTTAGTTCTGTCACAGAGGTGCACAAGCAATGACAGTTCCAGAGGGCTAGTCGAAGATAAGATAATTAGCCTCTGAACCTGCAGGATTCCAGCCGTACCACATACCCAAGTTCCAATCAGTCAATCAGACTCTGCACAGTATCTTTTCAGGAGTTTTGTTCAGAAAAGGCATAGCTAAAGTACATCCCGTTAAGTTCAGCACACACCAACATGCCCCAAAAGGGGTTTCCTACAAACTTAGTTAGGTATATTGAATGAGTACTAATTCTGCCTGTGTTCTTGAATGAATGAGTGATTTAGACCAATCCTGAGTGTTATTTTGTAAACTCAGCATTATTATTAGAGAAAACTACTCTTTCTCTTTAACTATTCCATTCCATGTTCAGTAGATAAACTGATAATAGCCAAGCATGCAATGATGTTCACGTTACATAGCTCAGTGGCAGGCACTGGACTGCACTCACAATGGAGTATGTATGTAAAAAACTAATGAAGAAAAAGAAAAGCAGAGAGGGTGTTTCCAGCTGTAGGAAAACGTCTCCTTGTTAAAAAAAAAATGTAATTGAGCAAAAGTGGATGAACTCTGAGTTTAAAGTTTTGTTCTTTAACTTCGGCAGCTTTGGAGCACTTTCCACCGACCAGAATTGGTTCGATCTTGCTTGGAAGCATCACTGAAGAAAACTCAATTGGACTATGTCGATCTGTATATTATTCACTTCCCAATGGCTTTGCAGGTGAGCAAAGTGGTTGTTATTTCACTAGTGGTTCCCGTATAACTAACAGTTATGTGACAATTTATGATTTATATTCTTAGATGAATGTATAGATTATTCTCATGAAAATCCTAAACAATTATTCTCAAATTCCATTTCATAGAGTTATTTTCTGAACCTTAAAACAGTGTTCCCTGTTTGTGAAAAAAAATAATTTAAGCCAGGCAGTGGTGACACACGTCTTTAATCCCAGCACTCAGGAAGCAGAGAAAGGTGGATGGATCTCTGTGAGTTCATAGCAAGCCTGATTTACAAGAGCTGGTTCCAGGACAGGCTCAAAAACTACAAAGAAACCCTCTCTCAAAAAATCAAAATAAAACAATAATAATAATAATAATAATAATTTAGTGGTTCTCTGTACTAGAAACTTGGGGAAAAAAACCAAAAAACATATTAGAGGCATAGTTACAATTTTTGTAACTATAAAGTTTGTATCTTTTTCAGTGTGCATATGTGCATGTGTGTTCACATGTATGCAAGTGGACATGTGTGTGGTTATACATGCATGTGTGTACTTATTCATATGAAGGACAGAAAATAGCCGCTCATGTTGTTCTTTAGATGCCATCCACAATTTATCTGAAATAAGGTCTTTCATTGGCCTAGAATCCTAAATAGTCTAGACTGACTGGACAATTATCCCCAAGAATCTCCCTGTCTCCATCTTCCCAGTCCTAGGACTGCAAACATGTACAACCACACCTGGCTTTAAATTTTGTTTCCTGTTTGCTGTTTCACATCAGTTCTGAAGGTCAAATTCAGGTCCTTAGGCTTTCAAGTCCAATGCTTTTCCCACTAGGCCATCTCCTCAGTCTTAGTCTTTTGAAGGTGTTTACATGCAGATTACATGGAGATTAATAAAACTGCCACACATATGCTTCACATTGAGGTTCCAACATCTTTCGTAATTGCACTTTGAAAGCAGATCTGGTGGTACTCAGTCTGTGTTGGTGTCCTAGTTAGGTTTAGCTGTCAACTTGACAGGGCCCAAAGTCATCTGAGGAAGTCTCAGCTGAGGAATTGCTCAGAAGAGATTTGCCTGAGGTCACGTCTTTGAGAAGGTATCTTGACTATGGATTGATGTGAGATGGCCACCCCCCTGTGGAAAGTACCATCCCTCCGCAGGTGGACTTGGCCTGTAGAAGGAAGGTAGCTGATGAAGGAGGAAGGGAGTGAACCCTGGAGCAGCATTCCTCCATGTTTTCTGCTTCAGTTTCTGCTTGAGTCCCTGCCCTCAATGATGGACTGTGGCATGGAAGTAGAAGACACTAAATAAACCCTTCCCTCCCCAGCTGTTGATAATGGCAGCAGAAAGCCAACCAGTGCATCTGGTTCTCATACTACCTGTCCTTGGAGATTTGGCGACTGGAAATTATTTGTCTTGTTATTTCATGGTGGTGGGGTTTTGTAGATGGCATTTAGCCATTAAAAAGAGTGTCATGCAGATTTCTTGCCATAAAATTACATGGAAAACTTAAGCTAGTTTGTGCAATGGAGGCTATTATGTTACATAACTAGGAAGTCCAAGCCATGACTACATTTAAAGGTCTGAACAGCATCAGCTTCAGAGACACTTTCTCCATTCCTTATCTCTCCATCTTGTCTATTTAGTTGGGGGCTTTCATTTGCTATTGACAGAAGATATGGTCTCACGGCAATTCAAAATATGTGGTTGGTAAAACTTGAGAGCTACTCTGGCTTTCTAACCCACATTAATCCTGAAAAGAAAGTCTGAGTGATGGCCCAGTTTAATTGTGCATGCCCTTATACAATATTCTGTCCACTGTGACAATGAATTGTTCTGCTCAAATCATACTCCGTTATTGCCAGAGACCAAGTTTATATAATTACTGGATTCACCAAAAAGATATAGCCATAGGAAAATATAGGGGCTGAAATAATAACAAAAGTCATGCAAGACACCATTAGGACTTTGAAGAAAGCACTATTTAAGCATAAGGAAAATATAAAAGATTAGGGGATGCTAATCTTTAAAGTTTCTTTCTTTGTCACTCCAATTGCAAAGTACCTAAAATAATGTCCTACTTATTTGGGAAGGTTTCATGGCCCAGACTCTGAGAGACTTGGCAGTGTGACCAAATATGCTAACATGACTGTGGTGAAGCCTTTAAAATGGATGATTCTATTCCAGCCTGGAGCCAAGCTATTTCCAAGAGATGAACATGGAAATCTGTTGGTGGACCCGGTGAATCTCTGTGACACATGGGAGGTGAGTCCTTAGAGGGGAGAATACAGAGGGGACACAGTGAGGGGTTGAGTCAGGTATTACCTCACCTCTGAGAATAGAATGTACATGGCTCAGTCTAGAAATTTGTAGCTTTCGTAAGAAAGATGTTGATGGAATTAGCAGAGGAATTTATTATTGGAAAATAATAGGAATGGGGAAGAATGGAGGGCAGGGGTTTAGGAATCTCTTTCCGACCAAATGTTAGAATGTCCACAATTTCTTATTTATTTGGTTGTTATTTTGATTTACATCCCAGCTACAGTTTCCCCTCCCTTGTCTCCCCTCTGACTTTTATCCTTCATGAACTCTTTCTCTACTTCTATTCAAAAAAAGGACATGTCTCCCATGGGCATTGTCAAAACACGGCATAACAAGTTGCAAAAGATTAACCATTATAAGACACCTCACTATGTATTAAGACTGGGCAAGGCAACTCAATTTGAGGAATAGGGGCCCCAAAAGCCAACAATATGGTCAGAGATAGCCCCTGCTTCCACTGTTAGAAGTCCCACAAGAAAACCAAGCTATATAACTGTCACACATATGCAGAGGGCATAAGTCAGTTCCATGCAGGTTCCCTGATTGCTGGTTCAGTGTCTGTGAGCTCCTATGAGCCCATGTTAGTTGATTCTGTGGGTTTTCTTGTGGTGTCCTTAACCTCTCTGGCTGCTGTAATTCTTCCTTCATCTCTTCAGTGGGATTTCCCAAGCCCAGTGTAAACTGACTATGGGTCTCTGCATCTGTTTTCACCAGTTGCTGGGTGGGGCCTCTTTAATGACTATCAGATTAGGCACTAATCTATAAGTATAGGAGAGTACCGTTAGGCATCAGTACATTGGCTTTAATTTGTTCCAGTCATGTTTAGTTCTATCCTAGGTCTCTGGGTCATCCGGTCTCTGGGTCATGGTGTTCCAAGCAGTTCAGGGGTGACTCACTCTCACTCTGCTGACAAGGGTCTCAGGCTGAACCAGTCGATTGGTCACTCCCATAATCTGTATCACCCTTACACCAGCATATCCCTTAAGTCAGCAGGCAGGTTAAGTGTCTAGGTCCCTCCACTGGTAGTCTTGTCTGGTTATTTGAAGTGGCCAGTTTAAGTTACATACCCCCCCCCTTTGCTAGGAGTCTTAGCTGATGTCTTCCTCGTACATTCCTGGAAGTTCCCCTTGCACAAGGTTTTTACCTGACCTTGAAATGATCCCTCTGAAGTCCACTCTTTCAGTATTCTCCTACCATCCTGCCCACACCTGATCCTTCATGTTCTCATCCCTACCTGCCCTGAGACCACCCACGAATCTCTTGCCTTTCCTCTTCCCAGGAATATTGGGAGCAGTGAACCCCCAGAATTTCTTATAAACAACTTGTTTTCCTCTGCTCTGAGACAGCCTGCAGCTGCTCTAAGCATGAGACCCTCAGGAGTTCCTGATCATAGGGGTGTGATTTCTGGTGGGTTTGGCTGGGGCGTAGCTATCCCTTTATAAGCTGCTCCTGAACACAATAAAGGGGGCATTCTTGAGGCATTCCTGTTTCAAGGATGACCCATGTCTCTATCTGTGTGTCTTTGTGGGTTTAAATCTCCAGGCCCTTGCCCGGCTCACTAATGGCCCTGTAGTGCAGGTGCAACGCAACAAAGAAGTAGTACAGTACTGTCACATAGTACATGCAGGCGGTACATAGGGAGATCCAGGAAATCCCTTGAGCCCTCATTGTTATCTAGACTCCTTAGGTCTGTGAATTGTAGCATTATTATTTACTTTACAGATACTATCAACTTACAAATATAAATGAGTACATACCATGTTTGTCTTTCTGGGTATGGGTTATCTCACTCAGGATGATTGTTTTGTAGTTCCATCCACTTGCCTTCAAATTTCAGTTTTATTGGTTGTTTTTAACAGCTGAATAATACTCCATTGTGTAAATATACCACATTTTCTTTATCCATTCCTTGGTTGAGGGATATCTAGATTGTTTCCAGGTTCTAGGTATTGTGATTAAAGCTGCTATGAACATAGTTGAGCAAGTATCCTTGTTGTATGATTGAGAATTCCCAAGGGCGATATAGCTGGGTCTTGTGGTAGACTGATTTTCATTTTAGAGAAACTACCTCATTGATTTCCGAAGTGGCCTTATGAGTTTGCACTCCCATGAGCAATGCAGGAGCGTTCCCTTCCCTCCAAGTTCTGTCCAGCAGAAGCTATCCTCAGTGTTCTTGATCTTAGCCATTCTAACAGGCCATTCTAATGTCATTACATTCTGACAGGTGTAAGGTGGAATCTCAGAGTCATTTTTATTTGCATTTCCTAATGGCTAAAGATATTGAGCACCCTGTTCATTGCTTCGCAGCCATTTGATATTCTTCTTTTGAGAATTCTGTGTTTAGATCTGTACCACATTTTAAAATTGAATGATTTGGGGTTTTGATGTCTAGTTTCTTGAGTTCTTTATGTATTTTGGAAATCAGCCCTCTTTCAGGTGTTGGTATGGTGAAGATCTTTTCCCATTCTGCAGACCACTGTTTTGTTCTATTGACAGTATCCTTTACCTTACATAAGCTTTTCAGTTTTATGAAGTCTTACTTATTAATTTTGGGTTTTAGTGTCTCCTATATTTCTGTTCTTCAGGAAACTTCCAAAGTCTTCCTCTCCCAAAGTGTTCAAGGTTATTCTCCATTCTTCAGTGTATCTGGATTTATGTTGAGGTCTTTGATCCATTTGGACTTGAGTTTTGTGCAGGATGATATATAATGATCTTTTTTTCATACTTCTACATATGAACATCCAATTATGACAGCACCATTTGTTAAAGGTGCTTTTTTTCTGTATTATTTTGGCTTCTTTGTTGAACATCAGGTATCCATAGGTGTGTGGATTTATGTCTGGGACTTCAATTTGATTCCATTGATCCACCTATCTGTTTTTATGCCAATATCATGTTGTTTTTGTTACTAGAGCCTATGTAGTAGAGTTTGAGATCAGGAATGGCAAAACCTCTAGAAGTTCTTTTATGGTGCATGATTGTTTTAGGTATCCTGGGTTTTTTTGTTTTTCCATATGAAGTATTGTTCTTTCAAGGGTTATAAAGAATTGCATTGGGATTTTTTATTGATTTTATTGAGCTATACATTTTTCTCTGCTCCCCTCTCTGCCCCTCCCCTGCCATTCAACCCTTTCCAATGGTCCCTATGCTTCAAATTTACTCAGGAGATCTTGTCTTTTACTACTTACCATATAGATTAGATGCATGTATTTCTCTTTTAGGGTCCTCATTGTTGTCTAGGTTCTCTACAGATTGTGAATTATAGGCTGGTATTCTTTGCTTTATGTTTAAAAAGCACTTATGAGTGAGTACATATGATAATTGTCTTTCTGGGTCTGCATTACCTCACTCAATAGGATGTTTTCTAACTCCATTTGTCTGCAAATTTCAAGATGTCATTATTTTTCTCTGCTATGTAGTACTCCATTGTGTAAATGTACCACATTTTTCTTATCCATTCTTCAGTCAAGGGGCATTTAGGTTGTTTCCAGGTTCTGGCTATGATAAACAATGCTGCTATGAGCATTGTTGAGCACATGCACTTGTGGTATGATTAAGCATCCTTTGGATATATGCCCAAAAGTGATATTGCTGAGTCTTGAGAAAGGTTGTTTCCTAATTTTCTGAGAAATCACCATAGAGTTATCTGTTGGAAGAGGGCCACTTGTTGGTTCCCAGCTGCCCAGCTAGCTTAGACATGAAATAGTCACACAGATCTTATTGGCTCATACTTGTATTTAACACATTTCTATTAATCTGTATATTTCCATGTAGCTATGGCTTAGTGGGTGAAATTCCCAGTGTCTATTTCTGGCAGGTCTATGGCTTCTCTCTGACTTTACCTCCTTTCTCCCAGCATGCTGTTTAGTTTTTCCTGCCTAGCTCTGTTCCCCTATAGCTCTGCTATGAGCCCAAAGAAGTTCCTTTATTAACCAGTGATATTCACAACGTACAGAGGGAAATTCCATATCACCTCCTTTTTTCTGTTTAAATGAAAAGGAAGGTTTTAACTTTAATATAGTAAAATTACATATAACAAAACAGGTATCAAGCAAGAATTAAAGTTACAATATTTATATCTATTTTATCTTTTATCAGGACTAAGAAAAACTGTAACTATAAAATTCTTCAACTCTATCAAAGACTCCAGAAGAATATAATATTACCTAAGTAAACAGGAAGTACATTGTAAGCAACTTCCAAAACTCTAGAATTGATAGAGACATCTCACTGCCTGGACAGTTACCCAAAGTTCTTCTGTACTGTTAGGGCATCCATCTTCAGCCTACAGGCCCATAGTATCTAGCAGACTTTTCTATGAAACAGGAAAATTCAAAGACAGTTCAACCTATATTGGCAGTTTGTCAGTCACTTCTTCTGCGTCCTGTAGAATGTCTGGCAGATTCTTTCATGTAGCAGAAACCCCAAAGGACCATCTCATATTTAGTCAAATTCAGTAGTCATTCCCCTGTGGATCCTGCACGTCCAGTTTGTGTAGCATATCATCAAGCAGTCCAGGCAAGAGTCTTGCCCAAATGGCTGTCAAACTCCATAAGGAATCTCGTCAATGCTCATCTTCCTCTTGAAGTAGATCGGTGCTGCCAGGAGCAGATGTGTCTCATTGTCGTGAAAAGTCTAATGCTCTTAAAACATTTTACATGCCATATTCTGAAGGTCTCTGAAAGATTTGAAGAATACCTATCTAACTGAAATGCATCTCTATATATCTATAAAACCTGACTAACATGACTACAAGGTTGACTATTATAGATGGTTATCTATTAACCTACATTTCTTAATTATATGTTATATATTTTAAATGAGCTGGACAAACACCATACCTTCATCAAGAACAAAAATATACATATAATAAAATTGACCTTAAATTTGTATCAATAAACCAAAATCCATATTAATGAAAATCCCTATAGTATATCCCCCTTTTAAAGTAAAGAAACATTTATAAAAAATATTTGGGACTATGGGTATAGTTTCTCCAAACTGATTCCTGCTGTTTATTGGGCAAAGTAATTTTTTGAGAGGTGTTCAAGGTGACCTTTCAGGGGTTCTTGGTCCATCAAACTGTATTAGTCTGGAAGCAATCCACAGTTTCTCATCTGTGGAAACAAAAGAAGAACTTCTTTTCCAAAGCAACATATCCTTAGACTCAAATTTTGAATTCAAGATACCTTTGAAATATATACGTTGGCTTAGCTTAGCTGTCCTCAAAATAAAATATTTCTCTGCAGTCAAAAAATTTAAAGATATTACAATAATTTATGTAATCCATACTCTCTGTGTATTTTCCACCTTTATGTGGCTTATTTTTACTCTATTACTTTTTCTACAAGTTTAATATTTATTTTTATTATCTTTACTCCTTTAATCTATGACTGTCTGTACTCTGTCTCTTTAAAGACTTTGTTTTATTTTTTTAAAAAAATTACTTCTTTTCATAACTCTCTGTACTCTTTTTCTTCTCTCTCCAATGCCTATGTACATTTATCCAACACTGTGACCCATTTAGAGGTCCTTTATGTCTGAATCTGTCCTATTGTGTATCTGTAATTCTTTACTGTCCAGGAACACTTCTTAAAATGCTAAACCCTTCTTATGATCTTTTACTGGATATAGTAGTATGGGCTGCCATCGGTGGTCTCTTAATGTCTGCATAATGCTTGACTAGGACCTTCTGGTGTTTATTGTTTCTTAAATAGTTTTGTTCACCTATTTGTTTGTTTCTTCTGAACTTTCTTGTCATTCTTTAAGAAATTTGCCAATTTCCTTTAATACTTTGTTTGTTATTTTTTCCTTGAGTTTCTTCTTTTTTTTAAATTTATGTTTTAAAATAATCTTTTCTAATTTTACATATCAATTCTTGTTCCCTCTTCTTCCTGCCCTCCTTCTCTCCTCATCCTCCACCCATCTCACCACCCATCCACACTTCAGAGTGGATTATGTTTCCTTTCATGTGAAGTCAGGAAATTCTGACACAACACTTTGAGGCAGGACCAAGGGCCTACTCTTTATATCTGGGCTGAGCATGGTATTCCTCCAATGGGAGTAGGCTCAAAAGAATCCAGTTCAAGCACTAGTAATAAATCCTGGTCCCACTGCCAGTGGCCCCACAGACTACTCCAGCCATACAACTGTCACCCACATTCAGAGGTACTAGTTTGGGCCTATACAGGTTCCCGCACTGTCATTCTGGAGTCAGTGATCTCTCACTACCTCAGGTCAGGCTTTTCTGTAGTTATCCCCATCATAGTCTTGATCCCTTTGCTCATATTATCACTCCTCCTTCTTTTTGTTTGAACTCTCTAAACTTTGCCCATTGCTAGCTGTGGATCTCTGCATCTGCTTCCATAAGTTGCTGGATGAAGGTTCTGTCATGACAAGGTAGTCATCAATCTGATTACATGGGAAGGCCAGTTCAGGCACTTCTCCACTATTGCTTAGGGTATTAGCTGGGGTCATCTTTGTAGATTTTTGGAAATTTTCCTAGTGCCATATTTCTTGCTAACACATAATGACTCCCTCAATCAAGAAATCTCTTTCCTTGCTCTTTTTCTCTGTTTTTCCCCATATCAACCATCCCATTCCCTCATGTTCTCCTTCCCCCTTCCCTTTTCTCCTACCCTCTTCTTCCACCTTCCCTTCCACCCCCCCATGCTGCAAATTTTCTCAGGAGTACTTCTCTATTTCCCCTTCCCAGGGGCATTCATGTATGTCTCTCTTGGGGTTATCCTTGTTACCTAGCTTCTCTGGGGTCATAGAATATAGGCTGGCTATTCTTCTATTCTTTGCTTTATGCCTAATCTACATTTGTGAGTAAGTACATACTGTGTTTCCCTTTCTGGATCTGGGTTGCCTCACTCCAGATGGGTGTTTTTTCTACTTCCATACATTTACTTGCAAATTTCAAGATGTCACTGTTGGTTTTTTTTTTTCACTGAATAGTACTCCATTGTGTAAATGCACCATATTTTCTTTATCCATTCTTTGGTTAAAGAGCATGTAGGTTGTTTTCAGGTTCTCGCTATTATGAATAATGCTGCTATGAATGTAGTTAAGCAAGTGTCCTTGTGGTATGACTGTGTATCCTTTAGGTATATACCCAAGAGTGGTATTTCTGGGTCTTGAAGTAGATTGATTCCTAATTTTCTGAGAAACTGCCATACTGATTTCCAAATTGACTATACATATTTGCATTCCCACCAGCAATGAAGGAGTGTTCTCCTTACTCTGTTTCCTCACTGGTCTTTTGGTTTACCCACATTGAGGGCTGGACTTCTAATATTCTGAATGACCTCTGGTCCAGCATAGGGATACTGCCGAGTTTTGGGCTACCATTCTAGTTATGGATGTGCATGACTTCTGATCTGGCCAAAAGTCCTCTGGGATTCAGATACCCACCTCGCTTCTAGTGAAGTAAGAGACTTCTGCCTGATTTTCAGAATGTGAGCCTGGTCCTTTGGGTTCAGGATGTTGGCCTGGCCTCTGATGGGTGGAAGACTTCACCAAAAGTATGGGCCAGAATATGATGATAAGAAGAGGGGCAGTTGGAGTTATGGTGGTCAAGCACAGCTGGGTTTGGGGACAGTATTACATAGGGTTCAGGGTACTGGACATGTCTCTGGGGAATGGAAGGATTCTGCCAGAGTTGTGGGCTAATAAGTGGTAATGAGGAGAGGTTGGGTGGTTGGGGTTATGCTAGGGAAGGAGGCTTGGATGGAGGGAGATTTTACCTGGGATGCAAGATGCTGGCCTGGCCTCCTAAGAATGGAAGGTTTCAGCCAGATTTATAGACACAGATCAGGTGGCAAAAAGAGGAGGGGCACGTGGGCTTATGCTGGGTCTGGCAGGGGCAAATTGACTGGGGTAGTGGCTTCTCTGCTTTTCAGGAAGCTGGACTGACTTCTGATGGGGTGAAAGGCTTTTGCCAGAGGTGTGGGCTGGGATATGATGATGAAGAAAACTAGGGCAGCTGGAGTTATGCTGCTGGTTTTCTGGAAGCTGGCCTGACTTCTCATGTTGCCTATTTCTTCAGGACATGGAATTGTTTCTTGCTTTCACTCCATCTCTAGACAGTCAAAACCAGCATTGCTTGGAAGCATCCCCTTTAACACCAATTCATGGAACAACTGCGCAATTTATCCTTCACTATCTCTTCCACTACAGGCCATGGAGAAGTGTAAGGATGCAGGACTGGCCAAGTCCATTGGGGTGTCCAACTTTAACCGCAGGCAGCTGGAGATGATCCTGAACAAGCCAGGGCTCAAGTACAAGCCTGTGTGCAATCAGGTGAGCCCTTTCCACTCATTGCCCTTTTGTGCCTTAATTTGTTCTTCCTGCACCACTGACTCTCATATCCATTGTTGTTCAGTCCTACTTATTTACCTTCATGGGACGGAAATTTTAGAAATGGAGTCTCTCTGAGAGGACATAGAAGTACATTCATTAAAATTATTTGAAAGACAGTGGAACATCAAGGCTAATTTAGGTCTAATAGGATATAATAATTAGAACAAGGAAAGGCAACCAAAGGAGGCAGCAGTCATAGTGTGGTCACTGAGAAGAATATGTTCTTCTCTACCCATGAAAAGCAACTGGAAGAAGAAAGACGCTGTGGAGGGAACTGTGTCAGAAAGGTCCTGGAAAGACAGGGTGGGCAGTAAAGAATGGTGGAGCCAAAGTAAAAGATAGATGCTAATAACATGAATATTAGATGGTTGTGCTCCTGTTCCTGATTTCGAGTGTATTAACCACACTTTTTGCTGTAGGGAAATTAACTGGAAGCTCTCAAATTCATCTAGATTTATGAGATATCTTACTTGATTATGGTGAAATCATGATGGAAATTTTGGCCAGAGCACTTTGAGCTGATCTTTTGCCTGGCCACACACATCTATCAGAGAAGAAATCTACTCGTTCCTGCTTTCTGACAGCAAATCACCTGTTCACATACACACACACACACCACCACCACCACCACCACCACCACCACCACCACCACCACCACGTGTGTCACAGGAATTGAAATCAGGACATCAGGCTTACCAGCAAGTGTTTCAACCTGCTAAGCCATTTCACCAGCCCTTCTTAGTTTTCCTACGTGATATTTTGCTATAAAACCTTTTTTACATATCAGGATAAAAGTCAATTTTATATGAGATAATATTAGTTATTTTACACACTAATAGCAAACATTAATAGTTTGCCTTTGAATACAAATGTTCTCAAAGAACCCTCAGAGTGAAAGTCAGCATAAGCAAATGAATTTGATTTTTTTAATCTTTTTTTGTCTTTTTTTTTTCAGTCAAAAATTTACACTTCCTACCCTCCTCCCATTTCCCTCCCTCAACCCACTCACCCTCTTCCCTCCCACTCCTTCTTTAAGAGAGGGAAGAGAACTCTGCCCTGTGGGAAGTCCAAGGCCCTTCCACCACTACATTCAGGCCCAGGAAGCTGTGCATCCAAATAGACTAGGGTCCCCAAAAGCCAGTACATGCAGTAGAAACAAGTCCGAGTGCTTTTATCAATGGCTTCTCAGTCAGCCCCCATTGTCAGCCACATTCAGAGAGTCCGGTTTGATCACTTGCTCCTTCAGTCCCCGTCCATCTGGGTTTGGTGAGCTCCCATTAGATCAGACACACTGCCTCAGTTGGTGGACCAACCCCTCGGGGTTCCGACTTCCATGCTCATCTTCTTCCTCCTGCTCTTCATCTGAACCTTGGGAGCTCAGTCCCCATTGCTCTGATGAGGGTCTTTGTCTCTATCTCCATCCATCGCTGGACAAAGATTCTATGGTGATATTCAAGACAATCATCAGCGTGATAGTGGGGTAAGGCCAGTTCAGACACCCTCCCTCTGTTGCCCAAGGACCTAGCTGGGGACATCCCCGTGGACACCTGGAATCCCCTCTAAAGCCAAGTCTCTTGCCAACCCTAAAATGGCTCCCTTAATGTAGATATCTTTTCCCCTGCTCCTATATCCGCCCTTCCTCCATCTCCATCCTCCCACTCCCCCAAGTTCTCCCCAGTCTTTCCCTTCTTCCTTCTCTCTCCCCCTCTCGCCTTCCTCCAACCCCAAACCCACCCTGACACCACCCCCATGCTCCCAACTTTTGCCCGGCAATCTTGTTTGCTTCTAATTTCCAGGAGGATCTATATATGTTTTTTTTTGGGTTCACCTTGTTATTTGGCTTCTCTAGGCTTCTATAGGCTTAATGTCCTTTGTTTATGGCTAGAGTCCACTAATAAGTGAGTACATACCATATTCATCTTTTTGGCTCTGGGTTATCTCTCTCAGGATAGTGTTTTCTATTTCCATCCAAGCAAATGAATTTGTTTACTCTTTCTGTTTTCTCTCTGTATTATGATGGACTTATATGTTTCCTACATTAATATGGATCCTATCAAACTGGTTCTTTTGTCATAACATATGTCATCAAGAGCCTTTAGCCAAGCTTTCATGAAATGTAAAAGATTATTTAGCATCCAAGAACTGGTCCATAGAATTATTTCTTCTCAAATATATATTAAAAAATCTTTCTATAAAATTTTATATTATACTTTTGAATTTTTCACATTCCTTCATTTTAATGTTTTCCTTTTGTGTTAATGCAAAGCTTCTTATAATCTGATGTTTCCTATCAGGTAGAGTGTCATGTTTATCTCAACCAGAGCAAAATGCTGGAGTATTGTAAGTCCAAGGACATCACTCTGGTTGCCTACTGTACATTGGGAAGTTCACGAGATCCATTATGGTAGGTAACAAAAACAACAACAAATCTCAGATATCATTGTTGAAATAGATTTAGTTCTTTAACAGCTTTCTAGATCTAACTCTCAGATGATTTAGAGAGGTCGGCATTTAAATTTCTGAGAAGACCTGAGGTGATATTGACTCTACCGGCCTAAGGAGAATAGTTGCATATCTATAGTCTGAGTATATAATAGTTTTGGAAGCCTCCTATCCTTAAGATAATTTGAACTTCTGTAGTTTAGCATTTTACCTTCCCTTCCAGGGTGGACCAAAGCAGCCCAGTTCTTTTAGAAGATCCAGTTCTTTGTACCATGGCAAAGAAATACAAACAAACACCAGCCTTGGTTGCCCTTCGTTACCTGTTGCAGCGTGGGATTGTGACCCTGGCCAGGAGTTTCAATGAGAAGCGGATCAAAGATATGACGCAGGTGATGTAGGCCTTGAAGCATCTGTGAAATATCCTTAGCTAGCGTTACTATTGCTGTCATGAAGCATCATGACCAAAAGCAATTTGGGGAGGAAAAGGTTTATTTGGCTTTGTTTCCACATCACAGTTCACTCTCAAAGGAAGTCAGAACAGGAACTCACCCAGGAGAGGAATCTGGAGGCAACAACTGATGCAGAGGCCATGGATGAGCAGTGTTTACTGGCTTGCTCCTCATGGTTGCTCAACCTGCTTTCTTATAGAATCAAGGGCCACCAGCCCAGGGATGGCTTCACCCACAATGGGCCAGGCTTCTCCCATCAATCAATAATTAAGAAAATACATTACATTTGGATTTTATGGAGACATTTTCTTAATTGAAGTTCTGTACTTTCAGATAACTCTAGCTTGTGACAAGTTGACATAGACTAGTCAGCACATATCCTTCACATGGATCTTTTTGATCTCTCAGAACATCTTTGTGCTTGTTAGCCTCTTTTAAAATTATATTTATTTATCTGTGTGTGAGTATTGTATGTGTGTGTGTGTGTGTGTGTGTTCATGCATGCATGTGCCATGATGTGTATGTGGAGGTCAGGTGACAGCTTTTCAGGAGTTAGCTTTTCTTTCCACTATGGATTTCAGGGATTGAATTCAGGCCTTCAGGGATTGAATTCAGGTCTTCAGGCATGTGCCACAAGGGCTTTTACTTCCAATACCATCTTGCTGGTCTGGATTGAGTTTTCTCATTTGCAGGACAGTGAGGGTTTTCTATTGATTGGGCTGTTGTAGCACTGTTTTCCTTCATTAATTATCTATAATTATTCTTTAGGTAACTAGCTTAGGCTGCACTTCATTACGCATCACAATTTTTGCGAGGGTGGAGTATTCTAGAAATGTCTGTTATTTACTTTCGTCTATAAGGTCATTTAAGAATCTTTCCCTCTCCCTACCCCCCTTCTGTCTTACTGTGTGTGTGCGTATGTGTGTGTGTTGTGCGTATGGACATAATCTGATATGTGTCTGGTTGTCAGAGGACAATCTTGGGTGTCAGTTGCCACTTTTTACTTTACACAGAGTCCCTCTTGTACACAGCTGACACTGGGTGAACAGGATGCCCTAGTTAGTTTTCCTTTGCTGGATTAAAACCGTGACCAAAAGCAACTTGAGGGAGGAAAGGGTTTGTTTGTCTTACACTGCAACATTACTGTCCACCCTACCTTTAACAACTTTATCAGGTGTTCAGACACTGATTTTCTCTTGTCTTCTACCACACATTACAGTAGTACTATAGATTCATAAAATCATTATTCTGAATACACTGGGAGCTAGTGATGATAATTTTTATGTTTAATCAATCTCTAATTTAGGTAAGATCTTTGGAATTCAGTTTCTGTGCTATTTGCTGATGACTTCATTACCATTTGACAATTTATAAATTAAACTATATAAAACTTATATTCTCATTTTTAATGGGATATAAGAGTCTCTGTCAGTACATTTTACTAAATTCTATTGTTAAAATTTAGTTTTTAATGTTTTGTTCAGAATTCTAAGTTCATATGTCTCAATAACATCATCTCTATTTTTTCTTAGACTTTTCTTGGTTTGTACTTGTGTGGTTCAATCTCTATGTAAGAACATGGCTTTATTTCTTTTCTGCCTGTTGTTTCTTAATAGTATGAATCTTGTGAATGATATCTTCAAGAGATTTAGGATGTGTCTCCTGTGTTTTTAATATTGTCTCTATACCACTCTTTTGAATATAATTGGGTTTCTCAGACTGGCACTATGTAATATAAAAGTAATAAAATTTCTACTTCTGTGATAGGTTTTGGAATTCCAGTTGACTTCAGAGGACATGAAAGTCATAGATGGCTTGAACAGAAATTTAAGATACAATAGTGGAGATTAGTAAGTACCTTTGATCAATATATTGCTTCAGTTTGTTTTTTGAGTAGAAACGTAATATGTTAAATGTTACCTCAGTATGCAGAAGACAAAGGCTGATGTGAGCTAGGGATGAGTTGCTTTGGGAGTTCTTATAGACTGTCTCTAGGGCTCTGTTCCACGGTGGAACCAGGATCAGTTGACTTCCACATGTGCCTTCTGCACATCTCAAGCCGCAGAACTTTCTGGATAATGCAAGGCTTTTGTTCAAACTAAAGCTCCGTGTAGGTTTCTGTTTTCTGTAACTGTGTCATGAATCATATACTTTACCATTTACCTGAGTTAAATACATGAGATTATACATCAACTCCCACATATCTCAGGGTGTTTTCCTAACCAGATCAAAGATATCTTTTCAACACCATGGTCTTAGTTAGACCCTCTTATCTACTCCATATGCAATTGTTAATTACACCTTGTCAATTAGATGTTTTAAAATAAATTCAAGTCTCTGAATATGCAATACCTTTTCCTGAACTCAGCCCTCAAATTCTACCTTTGTATAAAACCAGTTGTTCTTTGTGAGATGAAGAGAAACTATTGTTTTGCATTTTAAGAAATACAGAGACCTCAGTGCAGAGGGCAGAGATGTCTCAGGATTAGTTAGATAAAAAAAAAAACGAAGGAAGATCTTGAAGACGTTCCCATTGATAGGAGAATTTTTTTTTCTTTTTATCGAGACAGGGTTTCTCTATATAGGTTTGGAACCTGTTCTGGAACTCACTTTGTAGACGAGGCTAGCCTCACACTCACAGAGATCCACCTGCTTCTTCCTCTCAAGTGCTGGGATTAAAGATGTGTGCCTCCACCACCCAGCAGTTGGGAGAAATTTGAAGCCAACAAATGGTCTTTAGTTTTCCTCTCTTCTGTAAGATTGTGGGAAGTGAGAAAAGACATACCCTATAGAAGAGTGTAGGCAACAGTGTGCAATTTTTCTGCCCATGGGAATTTAAACTCACAATATAAATAATGGAATGGTATATGAAAAGGGAATAACCCAATTAAAAATTATATGTGTTCAAGAAAATGGCAGATACACCATTAATATCCTTTTTCTTAGAATAGAAAAAAGTTAATAATTAGGGGAAATAGTGCAAAGATAGAGAGAATGGCAAGCATAAAGGTGTTATTGCTATACTTTTTGTTTAGCTATAAAGAATGAAAGTAAAATCTTTGTCAATTATATTTATGTCTCTAGTAAAGTATTCAAATTACCAAATTACAAAGCATGCTTCTAGAATAAGGGTCTTAACATTGTTAAACTGGCCATGGTGGTACACTACTATAGCCCCAATACTGGGACACAGAAGCAGGAAGGTCAGAAGTTCCCAAGCATTGTCAGCTATAGTAAGCTTGAGGATAGCCTGGAATATGTGAGACCCAGTCTAAAAAATTGAAAATTTTTCATTTATAAACTTTACTTGTAAATCACGTGTGTTAGGGTTACCATTGCTATGAAGAAAAAGCATAATCAAAGCAACATGGGAAAAAAGATTTTCTTTCTCTTATACTTGCATATAATAGTGATGGTAGGAACTCAAGCAGGGCAGAAACTTGGAGGCAGGAGCTGATGCAGAAGCCATGGAGGAGTGCTGCTTACTGGCTTTCTCTACGTAATTTGCTCAGTCTGCTTTCCTATAAAACCCAGGACCACCAGCCCAGTAATGACACCACCCACATGGCCTCTCACATCAATCACTAATTAAGAAAGTTCTCTATACTGGCTTATCGGTAGCTGGATCTTAGAGAAGCATTTTCTCAATTGAGGCTATATCCTCTCAGATGATTCTGGCTGTGTCAAGTTGACATAAAACTAGCCAGTACAACATGTAACACCGTGTTTGATAGTAAAAAGAAAGTGAACTTGTTAGCAGTAACTAATACACCTTAATTACTAACTAGTACACCTTTATTACTGACCAACATTTGGATTTATCCTTCAAAACAAAGAAGAGTCGATTTCTTATCTTTGGCATGTTTTTTTTTTAATTGCAGTTTTAATGGACATCCCAATCATCCATTTATTGACGAATATTAACATGGAGGCCCTTGTCTGAATTCCTACCAGAAGATCTGTTTATGCATCATGATATGAGACATGTCTTGAAAACTAGCCATTGAACACAGCACATCTTATCAGACCTCCTTGTCTTTGTCAATTCACAGTCAGCTAAGTCCCCAGAGCTGTGTGAGAAATCTAAAAGACAGCATCAAGATTAAAGATACAAAAAATTCTAACATTTTGAAAGATTATTTTATTTTTACTTTACATATATAAGTGTCCTACAAGTATGTGGACCTTGTGAATACCGTGTCTATGGAGGGTGACAGATCACCTAGAACTGGAGTTATCAATGGTTGTGCGTTATCATGTGGGTGTTGGAAGCTAAATCTTAGTCTTTTGTAAGAGCAGCAAGCCTTTAACACTGCCAGTTCACCAAGTCCTACCCTAAAGATTCTTGCCTGCTTCTATTTCCTTCTGACTCCTTCTGACACCAGCCTTATTTGCCTAGAAGTCTTGGACTGAAGGCATGAGATAACGACCGTCATTTAGTAGACATTTTTGGGTAGGAGTTGGAAGAAATTTTAACATTTTGGTAATTACTAGTGCTAGATTATTGAGTCACTATTGCTCAAAATTTTTGAGAAAGAAGAAAGTACTCTGCGGTTATTTTGTTCTTAGTTTGGAGGTGAGGCACATCTGGCAAAAGTGACCATGCCTTCCTTCACCAATTCAAGGACCAGAACTCCAAGAGCATGGAGATAAGTTTTCCCTGTGGGAAGGTTGGGAGGTTGGTAAGAAGAGAACTCAACTAAAAGAATCATCATGACACAGATGTGGGGACACAGAAGAAAACTGAACATGTCTCTGCTTACTTGTTACAGATAAAAGAGAAATCTACATATTTTATCCAAGACAGAGTTCTACACTTGACATTTGTATTTTCAAGAGTTTCAGCAGTTGCCTTATTGAGCTATGGTAGGAAAAATTTTCCTACATCTAAAAATTGATTTGTGAAATTTGATCTTATGTGTTTAGAGGTAAACAATTTAGACTTATAAAATATAAAATGTCTACAAGGTATTAAATTGTGTTCTCAACTTATTAAAAGGATGATTGATGAGACAAATTCTTTAAATTTCCAAAAATTATTTGAAATATTGTATTTGACCAGCACAGTATTTTAAGAATTGTTAAGTTTGGTCAATATCTTTTTGTTGTTGTTGTTGTTGTTTGGGTTTTTTTATTTTTTATTTTTCTTTTCTTTTTTTTTTGATTTTTCAAGATAGGTTTCTCTGGAGCTTTGGAGCCTGTCCTGGAACTAGCTCTTGTAGACCAGGTTTGCCTGGAACTCACAGAGATCCTCCTGCCTCTGCCTCCCTGCCTCCCAAGTGCTGGGATTAAAAGCGTGTGCCACCACCGCCTGGCATAAGTTTGGGCTTAAATTTTGCACAAAGAATATGTTTTTAAAAAAATCAGAGAGGAAAGGTGATGATGCTGTACTCAGAGAACATCGAGAAGAATGTCAAGGTAAATTTTAAAAAAAAATGTTATCTACTGAGTTTCAAGGACACAGCTGGACTTATATATATTTAACTAATAAATATCTCAATTAAGAATATTTTGAGACAATTTCTCCTTATATACTCCATGTTGACCTGGAACTCACAGAGATCCACTCACCCCTCCTTCCTCTAGATTGCTGAGATAAAAGACATAACACTATTCCTATATATTTGAAGTCTCTTAAATAAAAGAAAAAATTATCCAAAAAACCAATAAAATTGCTACTTACATATTAATAAATTATATAATAAATAATATGAATCAATGACAAAATAAAATCCTATGAAATATACCAATACAATGAAACTGTCATGTTCTTATTAATAAATGGAAAAATTATGTGTTATAATGGGGAATACTAGATATTTCATGGCCCTCCCACAGCCAGCGTCTCTGGTGATGTTTGTGGCTCCTGATACCATTGAAGACCATGCTGATGCCAGGTTTCTGGGCTATTACTCTGAGCCATGGTCACATCTGAGCCTGGGCTGCTACTAGAGACCATGTCTAGGTCCTTGGTCCTACCACAGCCAATAACTGTGTTGATGTCTGTGACCCATGGTGACACCAAAGGCCACACAGGTGCCCCGAGGCTGGGCCACAACCTATGGCCATGTTGGTTTCTGAGGACTTTGCTGTCTCCAGGGTCATGCCGATCTGGGTGGCCTGCACTGCCACATAGTGGCATGGTGTCATCAGGGCCCAGGCTTCTGTCACTGGTCATGTCTGTGTCTGTGGTCCAGCGGTAGCCAGGGTCTGGGTTGATGTCTGTGGCTCCTTCTGCCACCAGGGGATGTGCAGATGTCTAGGGTCTGGACAGCAACCTGAGACCCTTTTGATGTCTGAGAACCTTGAGGCCACTGGGGCCATACAGATCAGGGTGACCTGTGCTCCCACTGGAGCCATGAAGACTTCCAGGCCAACCTGCTGCTATGGCCCTGTCTGGGTCTGTGGTCATGCTACCACTGGTGTCTGTACAATACCAGGTCATCGGAACCATACATATTGAATTCTGAGGGCTGTGCTGAGCAGGTCCCACCCTTCATTAGCCCTGGGATAGCTGGCTGTGCTCCTAGTTGAACACTGCAGCAAGATTGCTGGTCCCACCTCACATGGGAGAGCTGGCTCCTGCACTTGGAGAAATGGCCCCATCCATCACCAGGGGCATGGGAGAGCTGGCTCTGTCCCTCACCCTCCTCGCCCTGAGGAGGGCAGTCCCAGTGGCCCAGACCAACCAACTCAGATCCAACAAGACCCAAATCTGGGTCTTTGGTTGACCCACCCTAACATCTCCATCCTGCTGAAGTATGTAAAGGGCCTTGTCCTCAGGAGCAATAACTACAGCATCTCCATGGCTCACAGCAACAGCACAAGAACGAGAGGAGTGAGGGTCCTGTGATAATGGTGTGCCCAAGACCTTGAACCAGTCCACTGACTTATTGCAATGAACATTTTGCAGATGGTGTGGATTTGACAAAAGGGTACACTGTGTGAGACACCACATCACCTAACACTGCTAGGATGAATGAAGAGGTGTTACAAAGACAGAGGAGCAAGGTGGTTTTGTTTGTTTGTTTTTAATTTATTTTTAGGGGGTTTCTTTGGTATGTTGCAGGGTTTAGGGGCAGGTATGAAAGGACTAGTAGGTGACCAGGATTGGGTTACATGATGTGAAATTCCCAAAGAATCAATAAAGAATTAAGTAAACAAAAATTACCAAATTATCTTTGAGGTGACTGTACCACTATATACCTCCACGAGCAATGAATGAGGACATCCGTTGCAGAGTCTTCCAGCATTGGTGTTGTCAGTTTTCTGATATTTACCCATCTACTAATATTATCAACTCATTATTATTTAATTTTTAAAAAGAAATTGACAACAACAAAACAATTATATATTTATATCATGATCAATAGGGTCAATATTGACACTCAGTGTCAATAGGGTCAATGAATCAGTTCTAAATCAACCAAAACTTCCAAGGCAAAAACAAATAAATGCTTAGGCTTAGTCTATGGGAGTTGATTAGGTGATTATAAACTTTACATGACATATTGATAAGACAAAATAAAGTTGCTCTTAAACAAAATGAGTCATGGAGAACTTAACTTTTAACATTATAAAGAGCATACAGAAGTTAAACACATTAGGGCTGGAGTGATGGCTCAGCCAGACCACTGTTGTCCTTGAAAGCATGAAGACCTGAGTTTGACCTCAGAACTCAGACTTAAAAAGCCAACTATAGTAACACACGCACTTGTAAATTTAGTGTTGGGGAGGCAAAGACAGGTGTATCCATGCCCTCCTGGCCCACTTGGCAGGTTCCAGACTGGTAAGAGATCATATCAATGAAAACAACAACAACAGCAACAAATCAGAAAAAAATGGATGATATCTTAAAATTAACAACCAAGGCTGTGCTCTGGCTTCCACACACCAACATACATGCAGACATGTGTTTAACAAATTAAATTTAAATTTAATTAAATTTTAATTAAATATGCCAGTCAAAGCTAGAGAGAGCAGTGTGCCATGGAAATAGAGCCAAGGTTCCTCCATCTTGAGTTCTTACTGAGACCATTTTAGGTTAAACTAGATTTTGATCTTAATGGGAACCTGTGGAAAATTACCCAGCTCCAGTCTAGGAACTCGCAGTTAATGTCCCAGCTAACTTATCTTGGCTTCTGTTAAGCTGTCTGCTTGTGCAAACCTCCCCCTGAAACTGCCAAGCAAAAGAACAGCATATACTTTTTGTCTTTAAAATTCCCTTACTGTAAATGCTCAGCATTACACGTGGATCCAAGGTGCCTGAGTGTAGTCCCAGCTGGCTTGAATAGAGATTTTCAAATGGCTATAGCTTATCTGATGTTCTCTGGAAGGTGACCTACAACACCAAGAATATACTACTGTGATATCCAATTGAAAATGGCAGGTTATGTTGGAGAAGTATTTGTTCTGTCATTCTACTATGACAAGAAAGCCACCTTGAATCAAAGGACAGACAGAGTCTGCAATTGGCTGACTGGGATAAGCCATAGAGCCATTGGAGGAATAAGGAGGCCTGATAGCAAGGGACATGGAGAGAGAATAGAGAAATTTGAGGGATGGTAGATTAAAAAAAAAATGGAAAGAGGGTAAGCCTATCAACTCTCTGATGGTCCTTGGATTTGTCAAGTTTTATCTCAATTTTTGACTCACCAGTCTTTACTCTACTAGAACAATTTACGTAAGCATAGGTGTATATTGTTCCATGTATTAATGAATGAGTTTTAGCAAAATTAAACATCTACTGAGCAGATGATACTCTAGTATTTATCAATGATAATAAATATTTTTATGTTTCCTATATAGAAAAGGTCATGATACTCATGAAGTTTGGAGAACAGTCACAAAGAATTTCATTACAATAACAGCAGATTCAGGCTTGGTGGCACTCACCCGTATTTGTAGCACTTGGAAGGCAGAGAAAGGAAGATCAGGAGTTAGAAGACATCCCCAGCTACGTGGCATGTTCAAGGGCAGCCCGTGAGCTACAGGAGAGACTATTTCAATGCACACAAAACCCCAAAACAAAGCAAGAAATAAGTTGGGTGTGGTGACACACACCGAAATTCCAGTAGTCAGGCGGCATAGGCAGGATGAACTGCAAATTTGGTTCTAGCCTGGACTTCATAACTCGCCATCTGAGTTTCATAGGAACGTGTTTAAAAAACCAAACCAAAGTAACACAAACACAAATGGTGGTATTTGTTCATAAAAATATATCATGTAAAAATTAACATAGGATTTTTTGGGAACTCTCTCAATAAGTATAGCTGATACTCTAAGAGGATTAATATTTAGAATATGTGAATTTTGTAGCCTGATCATAAAGAGTTCAGTTTCAGACCTTCATAGGTACTGTCGGCCCAGCAACTTTACCCTTGAGGCTGGTTGCTCCAGTCGCGCCACCAGGGGGCGCTTATGTAGCCCAGCCACGCAATCAAGGGGTGACCAGGGGAATTCTGAAGTCAGGTTCCCAGCAGCGTCGCCTCATCTAGATTCTCCCTAGACCCTTCTGGCGCCGCAAGTTCCGTTGAGGACGAATAGTGGTAGGATTCCTAAATGCCACCCTCTTAGCTCAGCAGGACAGCTGGAGAAAGTGGCACGGCGCGGGGTGGGGAGGTGGCGGGGCGGGGGATCACAATCCGCTCAAGAAAGCGGCAGTCAGCTTTCTAGGTAGCTCGGAACTAGGTAGGGTTTAACTTGGTCACTCACTCAGGGAGAGCTCTCTGTTAGGAATTTGACACTTTTGATACAGCTTGGGTTCTGCGAGTCCATCAGTCCCATCGGGGTCTATGAGAGATGCCAAGAAAGTCCGATCTAGGAGAGGCGGCCGGTGACAAGGACCTACTGGGAGCTAAGAAGCTAAATCACAGTGGGCAGTGAAGGACGTCATCACTAAGACTCCTTACTGGATCTTTTGGGTCTGAAAAACAGCTAACTCTTTGGCCCGGGCGGCGCCAAGCTTGGCGCGGACTACAAATCCCAAAATGCACTGCGCGCACCTCTTTCAAACACAAAAATGTCATTCTTGTCAGGACTTCTGCAACTGTGCAACTACCCGAGTTTCAGAATCTAGAACTTCAAGTTCTAACTCGATGATACCTGCGGCGGTGCTATCCTGCCTTCGCTTGCTTTCGTGGTTTTTTTGTTTGTTTTAATAAATTAGTATCCCATATTACCTGCAATGCAACACAACCAAGGCACACAGTATTCTCCTACCTTCCCTAAAAGTTCTTCTGTATTCTTCCTGTGACTACGACTGTGCAGAAATGGCCGGCTACTCTTTGAATTGCTACTTATCTTAATTTATTTCACAGGAGAGCATAGGAACCTTCTTATATTTTGGTTAAAATTGTACCAAATATACATTCTGTAGAATGGTGTAAAAGAGTTTCTCTATTTTTATTTCGTTTAGAGTTTGGGGAGACTGAAGAACATGATGGTAACAGGACACAGCTCTGATTAGGACCACACACCTGATGGCTCAGCATGGGAGAACCATATGCAGAGATTCCATCACCAGATGAGAATGTGAAAAACAGCTGTGGACCAATGATGTAATTTCATCTTAGAGTTCACTACCAAAGATCTCACCCTAATGCTTGATCCCACCTCCCTACTACCTCTTTCCCCTCTCTCTTAAATTCCTAAGTGGGCCCAGAGTCAGAGTTTCTGTTTTTTCTTTGAGGAAAACAGGAACGGAGAAATGCTGGATATGTTCGTTAGTATGACTGAATAATTGTAAAATACACATGCAGAGAAGAACATCCACCTTTCTCTCCTCACATTTGCTGCCTCCAACCCATCTCCTCTGCACACACAATCTCTCCTGTTCCCATTGGCTCCCAGCCCACCAGAAAAATCTGTCCTATTTCCCCTTCCCTGGGAGATCCATATGTTTCCCCTAGAGCCCTCCTCATTACCTAACCTCTCTGAGTCTTCAGATTGTAGCTGGGTTATTATTTATTTAACTACTAATAATAATTTGCAAGTGAATACACACAATATTTGTCTTTCTGGGTCTGATTTTACCACACTCAGAATGAATTTTTTTTCTAGTTAAATTCATTTGCCTAAACCTACTGACTGGGAGAAGATCTTCACCAACCCCGCAAGAGACAAAGGTCTGATCTCCAAAATATATAAAGAACTCAAAAAACTAGACCTTAAAATGCTAATTAACCCAATTAAAAAATGGAGCACTGAACTGAACAGATAATTCTCAACAGAAGAAATTCAAAAGGCCAAAAGACACTTAAGGTCATGCTCAACCTCGTTAGCGATCAGGGAAATGCAAATCAAAACAACTCTGAGATACCATCTTACACCTATCAGAAGGGCTAACATCAAAAACACCAATGATGGCATACGCTGGAGAGGATGTGGAGTAAGGGAAATACTCATCCATTGTTGGTGGGAATGCAAACTTTTGCAACCACTTTGGAAATCAGTGTGGCGGCTTCTCAGGAAACTGGGAGTCAACCTACCTCAGGACCCAGCAATTCCACTCTTGGGAATATACCCAAGAGATGCCCTATCATACTACAAAAGCATTTGTTCAACTATGTTCATAGCAGCACTATTTGTAATAGCCAGAACCTGGAAACAACCTAGGTGCCCCTCAATAGAAGAATGGATAAAGAAGGTGTATCACATATACACTTTAGAGTTCTACTCAGCTGTAAAAAAAACAATGACATCTTGAATTTTGCATGCAAATGGATGGAAATAGAAAACGCTTTCCTGAGTGAGGTAACCCAGACCCAAAAAGAGGAATATGATGTGTACTCACTCATAAGTGGATTCTAGCCATAAGTAAAAGACATTGAGCCTATAATTCGTGATCCTAGAGATGATAAATAAGAAGGTGAACCTAAAGAAAAACATGTAGTTATCCTCCTGGATATTGGAAGTTGACAAAATTGCCGGGCAGGAGTTGGGAGCATGGGGGTGCGGGTGAGGTGGGGATAAGGGGAGATGGGGGGAGAGAAGGGAGAAGGGGAGGATGGGGAGAGCTTGAGGGAACAGGATGGTTGGGATGAAGGAGGGGTGGATGTGGGAGCAGAGAAGTATATATCTTAATTAAGGGAGCCATTTTAGGGTTGGCAAGAGACTCAACTCTAGAGGGGTTCCCAGGTGTCCAAGGGGATGTTCCCAGCTTGTTCTTTGAGCAGCAGAGGAAAGGGTACCTGAACTGGCCTTGTCCTACAACTACACTGATGAATATCTTGCATATCACCATAGAACCTTGATCTGGTTATGGTTTGAGATAGAGACAGAGACCCACATTGGAGCACTGGACTGAGCTCCTAAGGTCCTAATGAGTAGCAGAAGGAGGGAGAACATGATCAAGGACGTCAGGACCGCGAGGGGTGCGTTCACCCCTCTGTCACAGTGGGACAGATCTAATGGGAGATCACCAAGGCCAGTTGGAATGGGACTGATGGAGCATGCGATCAAACAGGACTCTCTGAATGTGGCTGACAGTGGAGGCTGACTGAGAAGCCAAGGACAATAGCGCTGGGCTTTGATTCTACTGCATGGATGGGCTTTGTGGGAGCCTTGTCTGTTTGGATGCTCACCTTCATGGAGCTGGGGGGAACAGAGAGGACCTTGAACCTCCCATAGGGTAGGGAACTCTGACTGCTCTTTGGCCTGGAGTAGGAGGGGGAGAGGGTGGCAGAGGGAAGGGAAGGGAAGTGGAAGGAGTGGAGGAGGTGGAAATTTTTAATAATAAAAAACACTATAAAAAATTCATTTGCCAACAAATTTCATGATGTCTTTTTTTAACAACTGAGTAATACTCTACTGTGTAAATGTAACACATTTTTTTAATTCATTCTTTACTCCAGGGACATCCAGATTGTTTCCAATTTCAGCTATTATGAATAAAATCACAATAAACATAATTGAGCAAGTGTCTTTGCAGTAGGATATAGTGTCCTTGGGGTATATGCTGGGTCTTGTAATGGAGTGACTCCTAATTTTTGGAGAAACCTGCATACTGACTTCCATAGCAACTGAACAAGTTTTCACTCCCTCCAGGAATGGAGGAGTGTCCCCCTTTATCTATATCCTCGCCAGCATGAAGTGTGACTTGTGTTATTGCTCTTAGCCATTCTGACAGGTATAGGATGTAATCTCCCAGTAGCTTTGATTTATATTTCCCTGATGGCTAAGGATGTCGAACATCTCCTTAACTGTTTAACAACCATTTGCATTTCTTCTACTGAGAATTCTCTGTTTAGATCTGTATCCTGTTTTAAATTTAATTATTTTGGGGGTTTTTGGATGTCTAGTTTTCTTTATATATTTTGGATATTAGTCCCCTACTGAATGTGGAGTTGGTAAAAAAAAAAAAAATCTTTTCCCATTCTCTAGATTGCTGCTTTGTCAAAGTAATGGTGTCTTTTGCCATGCAGAAGCTTCTCAGTTTCATGAGGTCCTTTTTATAATTGTTGATCTTAATGCTTGTGCTACTAGTGTTCCCTTCAGAAAGTTGTCTCCTGTGGCAGTGCATTCAAAGCTATTCCCCACTTCCCTTCTATCAGGTTCAGGATTCAGGTTCAGAATTAGTGTTACAACTCTGAGGAAGGAAAGAGTTCCCCGTGAGATGTGTTGCAGCTCGTAGGAGGAAGGTTTCCCCAGTGGAGGTGTTGCAGCTCAGAGGGGAAATGTTTCACCAATGTGTTACAGTTCTGAAGGGTGAAGGGAAAGGTATCCTGACAAGCAGAAGCCAAGAAATACCACAAAGAAACACCCATTCTATGGGATACACAGGAGATCTGGATGGGGAAAGCGAGGCTATAGCTGTTGTTTTGCTACAAAGTTCTAGGAAGGAGTCTGCTGGATGGCGTCTGCTGGGGTAACAGAGAGCATCTAACATGCTTTTGTAAGTCCAGCTCCACAGCATCTGACGACGTTTTCTGGTCTTAGGGAACCTGCACACACTTTAGGTATTCTGCAAGATTTCAGATAGATGTGTTTGAACATTAGAATACCCTTCAAGACATAAAAATTGACTATAAATAATAGTTAACAGTCTATTAGTCAGGGTTCTCTAGAGTCAGAGAGAGAGACAGACAGAGACAGGAAGAAACAGAGACAAAGTTTATTGGAATGACTTACAGGCTACAGTCTAGCTAATCTAACAACAGCTAGCTGTGAACGAAAAGCCCAGAACATGTTGACCACATTAAAGAAATGTCTTTTTACCTCAAGATCCAGATTAAACGTGTGTGTCCTCCTACATCAGAAGTCTGGACTAGAAATGGAGTCACCCACTTAAAACCAAGCAGAAAACCTCTCAGACGTGTGCCTTCCCTTTCTGTATTGTACTTTATTCCACATATGGTCAAGCTGACAGCAAGAGTGGCCATCACACAATCTGTTAGTTTGTAAAATTTCTCATTTCTACCATGCTAAAGAGAAAGGGAAAACATGAGCTTGAACTACAACTACTGAAGTAAAACCTATATTGCCCCTGGGAAATAGTACTTTCTTTGCTTTTCTCTGTATCAGTTCTCAAGACAGAGAAGCAAAACCAGCAAGGCCAGCCCCAACCAAAAAACTCATGTTAGTTCCTGCCTAAACTTGTTTACAATGAAATATTGAGAAAGAAATAAATCCAGGATAAAGGTCACAGAAGGTGAGTGGATAGTGTGCTTGGAAGAATGCAGTTCAATTCCTTATGATGAAATAAATAAATACTGGCTTGAACAGAGTGAGTGTTAGGTATTTTAGCACTCAGGAGGCTAAGCAGTAAATGAGGGTGAGTTTGAGGTCAGCCTGAGCTCTGTAGTGAGTTTGAGGCTACTCTGGGCTGTATAACAAACATATGACTGAAATAAGGAATAAAGAAATAGAAAGAACTCCAAATCATAAAGTATTCAAAGTCCTTAAAAGTGACTTCTTAAATATTAAATAACAAAGTAGCCACAGTCAACACAGCTATGACATTTATTACCTATTTACTTTTAAATATATTTCAATTGACAGGTATTTGTGTGTATTTGTAGAATAAACTCTGAGACTTTGACATTCGCATGCATCATTGAAAGGGCCAACAGATGGTAACCTGTCCAGATCAGCACCAACTTAGGTGACCATTATGAGAATAAAAGGCTTGGACTTCTGGGCTCATGTGCAGAATCGGGGACAAAAAGAAACATTTGGCTACTATAAACTGTTTACTGATTTTGTCTCAAGTGCAGGCTGGAACTGGTATAGGGAAGGGCTCACGAATTAGGGGGAGGGTGTTGTGTGCATAACCATTCTGAAGACTCCTCAAGGAAGTCTGGAATTGGACACAGGGTACACTCTGTACTTGACCACAATTTAGAAAACTTTGTTATGAAGTTAGTTTATGCGTGTGGCTATCAGGTACTGTCACCTCAAATGCCATGTTGTTTCTAGCTGTGTACACAGATTAAAGGCTGAGCTCAGAACAAAGAACTCTGTGAAGTACCCTGGGTTGTGATAAGGAAAGAATTCTGTGCTAAAGAGAAGAGAAGAGGAAGAAACCACAATAAACTTGGCCACTTCTGCCTTTATTATTTTATCTAAACATTTTTTTGAGGTAGCATCTCACGTTGCCCAGAGTGTCTTCTACATTCTAAATATTCAAGATTTACCTTGAACTTTCTGTTACCTGAATGCTAGGATTATAGGCATGAATTAGTGTATCTACTTCTCTAGTGGTAGAGATCAAACACAGCACTAACCTAGACACATCCCCAGCACCGCTTCTGCCTTTAGGGGACCCAGATATATGGAAGAAAGGGCTGAACACAAGATAGCTGACCTTCAATATCTCTGGAGTCAGTTATGATAGGTCAGATGCAGAATATGATGAATAGTGCTCAGACTCAAAGTTCTAATCAGTTGTCTCTTTATATGTAGCATTTTCTGTAATATTTCCCACATATGGTGGCTTCTCCATCTTGAAGGAGTCACAGAACCAGAAACTGAGGGTGAGCTTCAACTATGAGGAAAATTATTCTTGGTCACAGAATAGGAAAAGCAGGCACAAAGGGTCCACTGGAGAAGCCACAGTAAGTGAAAAGAAATGAAGGGAAGAAAAAGAAAAATATTATTGTTCAGAGTCACTGGTATACAAGTCAAGCATCAGCAGATTGGATTATGATAAAGTTGGCAGTCGTCTGAACTTAGACTACTTGGGCTAACCTTACAAGTCTTTTGTCCTTTTGTTATCATTTCTTCACAAGTAAACAAGATTTGGGTGTAGAAGAATCCAACCAAATCACGAGCATGTAATCAGGGCAGGGCAGAATTAAGTGAGGTCATGCATGCAGTACAGATTAGAACATGCTGGAAAACAAAAAGCCCTGTGGCCTCCTCAGTGTCAAGAGATGGTCTGTTTTTTTCTTGGTCTGTGAGGCTTGACAGAGTTGTCAAGGATTCAGTTCTGTCTTTGTACAGAACTTTGTTGAAAAACAGATGCTCATCTTAAGAGACTTAAGGAATTTTGAGTCTTATGGGAGAGGGGAACAAAAGGACCCAGGGAAGGGACAAAGGAGGAGATAGGAAAGCAGGAACAGGAAGGAAGGAGAGCAGATGAGAGACTGATTACTTGAGTCTCAAGTAATACAATAATCCTGTATTTCAAATAATTAATAGCTCCTACTTTCTCTGATCTCGTTCTTCTAAAAGAGTTGTTAGACCCGCTTGGCAAGGTCTTAAGGCCTGGAAATACCTAGATTTACTACAGAGCAGAAGGGGCATTGGCTTTATTTAAAACAATCCCTGTATGCAACGCAATATATTGTTGTGCACTCTGGTCCTATATAGGTGCTATGAATGCAGGACAATAGGCGAAAATGACAGGGGACCTCCCCCACCCCAGTAAATCTGTAGAGAGAGAGTGGGATATGATGACCTTTCATTTGAATGATGGTCTGAATCTAATGAAAATGGAAGAATGAGAAGATGAAATAGGACCCAATGATTACAGCTCTTATTGATTTCAGACCTCGATGGATGGAGACTTAGTAGAAACCATAGAGCAAGAGGGTCCCTTAGTGTGGTGTTTAGGGTTTCCTTGTGAAAGCAAGCAGTAAGTTACCTGAAGTACATTTTAAGTATGAATTAACCTCCTAGGGAAGCTTGAGTTTCTGCACTAACAGTGAAAGGTGATATCAGCTTCTCCCTGGCAGAAATGTAGACTGAGAGGAGCAAATATATAGCTAACATTTGGACTGACAAGAAGGCTGAGTGTGCAAGGGTGTTTGTCGTACCAGCCTGGAGTTCAACCCCTAGATCCAATATGCGTGTAGAGTGCTTTTAGTGTGTGTGTGTGTGTGTGTGTGTGTGTGTGTGTGTGATTTTAGTGAGTAAGTGAATGAGATTATATATAAGAAGAGAGTCAGTTTGTAGGAATGCATTCCCATATGTGGCTATGTGTACTCTATGTGTTTTAGTTGTCTAGTGTGTGTATTTGTCATGTGTTTTAGTATTCAGTGTGTGTGACTACTATTTTTAAGTGTGCACTGTGTTATTGAGTGTTTATATAGATGAATGTCTGTAATTATAAGTGACTGTGTGAGCATGCCAGTGTGCTATCATGTGTGTTTGAGTGTGTGCATTTGACTAGGTGCTAATGTGTGTGAAAGAAATATGTCTGTTCAGTGTGTGTCTCACTGACTAATAGTAATTGTGTGCAACTGTGTACATATGTGTACATATGTGTATGAATGTATGTATGTGTACATATGTGTGTGTTTGTGATATGCACATGTGTACATGTGTCATGGTACGTGTGCCCATTGTGTAGATGTTTTATGTTTGCAGGTACATGTACTTGCATGCATATGTGTATTGTGAATACAAGTGCATGTTTGTTGTATGTTTAGTGTGGGGGGTTATGTGTGTTTCATATATGCATGGATGGTATATGAATGTGTGTGGACCAGAAGAGAACAAAACTGTTCTGTTATTCTCTGCTTTACTTACTCAACACAGAGTTTCTTGCTGGAGCTGGAATCAGACCGATTGGCCAGCATCCCAGTGAGCCTCCTGTGTCTCTGCCTGGCTGCTCTAGGAATATAGGTATACACAGCCACACCCAGACTTTTATGTAGGTGCTGGAATCTGAGCTGGGTCCTCATCTTGTAGAGCAGGTAATCCTAGTCACTGAGCCATATACCTACCCACCCCCATTTCTCTAATTCTCTGAATGTGACTGTGTGTGTGGTGTGTGATATCTTACTCTTTTTATAATGTATAACCAAAAAGGGGCTTCATCATGGCCAGAAAAACATGAGTCCAAACAAGAGAATAGATGTAGATAAGTTTTCAATGTAACAAATGGCTAATAATTGTTCAATTAATCTGTGATAAGACAATTTGTGGGAGAGTATAATAAGAAAATTTTTATAAAGACTAAATAATTTATCAGTATATAGTACTTTACTCTAGAATTCTTTTTCCTATGAAATCATGGAGCTGGTTCCATTTCTTGGGAGCATGTGAGCTGTATTAACACCCTCTCCACACCCTGCTGTCCAAGGATTGGACAGGAAATGAGTAATGATTAACCTTGCCCCCCATACTTGCAGTGTATTTTTCTGTTACTCAGCACCCAGTAACAGCAGAGAAACCAGAAGTGGAGCATGGCAGAATGATCCCAGACTCTGTGCAGAGCTAAATGATGGCCACCACATTTCTATCCTTGGCTTTGGAACCTATGTCCCAGAAGAGGTAAGGATGGCGGTTTTGGAATTCACAAAGCAGACAGGCCTAGTGGGTGCTGAGAGTTTGACCACAAGGATAAGGACTGTAATTCTTGGCTCTGCCATCATGTTCCGTTTTAAGTCTGAAACAAGCCTGTTTTTAGCTGGGTGCAATAGAGAAAACTTAATAATAACCTTACTGCATAAAGGATGGATACAATGGAAATCTTGAACAGTTAATGCTTTAACACTTTGATGTCAAGTCATTAGCACTCTGTTGTTTAGGCAGTGAAGTTACCCTAGATCAAGTATCTTGAAGGTGCTACTCCCCAAGTAACCTCATGCTACAAAAGAAGTATCAGTATCAGAAGTGTGCTTGCATATCCTGACTATCTATCAGGATGGAATGGATCTACTTGTATGAGCCATTTTAATGTCAAAAGAACCAAATAAACACATCCTGAGTCTGGATGTGTAACTATACTTGTCAACCATTTTGAGCAACCTCCGAACTCTCTGACCATCAGACAAGACGGCAATAGGCTCACATTTTGAGCCTCCATGATTCCTTTCATGTTGTTAATTTTAATAAAGTCTGTGCTTTTGCAACAGGACAGATTATTGTGTCTGCTTTAGGTGAACACATTTCCTTTTCCCAGACTTACCTGTCTTTGGTACACGCACTTTAATTATACATGTCCACATCTTAGGTGCCTAGGAGGAAAAGGCTCAAATCCATTTTTGACAACTGATCTGTAAGCAAAAGGTTAAGGGAGAAAGTATCTCTGGGCTGTGTATCTCTGAGCCAAGTTTCTACCAAGAGTTTATCTACAATTAGATAATGCTTTGTGAATATAAATGCTCCTGTGGCTACAATCTCCTATTTAAAGGAGTGGATAATCACCAGGGTTGGGAATGCCATGCTTTAATTGGACTAACTTTTTTTTAAAAAAAATAATTTTTAGCTGTATCAAAATCTAAATTTCTTATTAAATATGCCAAATCCAAGAACTCATCAGAAATGTCAAACTTTTCTTAACACCTTTTAGTGAACTAAAGAAAGCAGTTACAAACATTAGCAGGTCAATACCACAATTCTGGAGTGGAAATTAACAATAAACACACAATTTGTCAAATCATAATTCTCAGTTTTCCCCTCATAGGAAAAAAGACTCGTTACAAGGAGTGACTGAAACCCCTCTTCAAATATGAGGAGGGTAGCCTGAAAGTTTTTGCCGCTCAGAGACTGAGACAATTACTTGAAAGCAGAAATGCAGTTGAATTCTTACCCATCAGAGAAACCTTTTTTATTTTGATTAAAATGGATTTAAGAGAATTATGATTTATCTCTTTGACCCATTATCCGTCTTTATGATTTTTGGGGTCCCCATAAATGAGAAGCATTTTATGCAATGAGTTATTACATGCTTAGTGGCTTCCCCAGTTTGTGCAGTGGCCATTAAGAATCCTGAATATATATCGATTGTCACATGCACAAATCTTAATTTGCCAAAGGTTGCAATATTAGTAACATCCATTTGCCATAAATTATTAGGAAGTAGTTCTTGGGGATTTATTCTTAGTTGGGGTAAAGGTAAATATTATGGGTGTACATCAGTCACATTGCTTAACTATTTGATGAGCAGCTTCTTTTGTTAATCTAAATTGTTTTCTTAAACTTATTCCATTAACAACATATACGGCTCTTCCATTGGAAGAACCATCTGTAAAAATTAACATAGCATCCTTTAAGGGATCTTTTGCTACAACTTGAGGAAATATAAAGGAATATAGTTGAGTGAAGTGCAACAATGAATCTGCTGGGAAAAGATTATTAATCTGGCCTTCAAATTGAGCTAACGCAATTGCCCAAGAATCACTATTTTGAAATAACCAATAAATCTGTTGCTTAGTACAAGGAACATTAATCATAGCCAGTTCTCTGCCAAAATATCTCTTAGATTCCATCCTGCTTTTCTGTGCTATGCAAGTTACTGCTTCAAAATAAGAGTTTAATACCTTAGCTGGTAAAATGGGAAGATACAGCCATAATAGTGGACAGTTTTGTCTTAATACTGTTGTAGAATTAAGTTTTGTAGGTCTTATACATGCTTGCCAAGGCTGATCGTAGATACTATAATGTACTTACTGTTTCTGTACAGCATACTCTACCTAGGTGAGTACCTATCTGGCAGCTTCTGTAAGCCATCTAGCGGAACTTGGATCACTGTTCCCTTTAAGAATTTCACTTAGTGGCTCAAGATCTCTCATAGGATATTTTAAATAAGGTTTTTACCATTGGATATTTTATTAAACGTTTGGAAGCTACCTTTTTGACCTAAGTTGCAAGTCTGTCTAGCTGACAGGCTTAACTACCATTTTGCGTCTTGACTGTCAGGTCAAGCTAGGCTCGGACCTGAAACTGGGCCACATGGTGGGGCACAAGCCATGCTCTTGACTTGGCAGTGTTCCGCTGGGGACTTGGAACAAGGAGGTGCCCGCCTCTCCTTGTCTGTTGCGCCTGGGCACAGGCCTTGCTTTCTATGTTAGCTGTCAGTTTAGCGGCTAATAAGTTTACAGGCTCTCGGGTGTCCGCCATTGTAGTGGCTCTGAGATTGCAGATTAGGGGTATAGCCACGTTGATTTTTACTATGCTTGCCTTTGTATTTTAAATATTGTAATCAAAAAATTAAGAGAATTCCTGAGTCCTCTCCTCATGGGCCAAATAACCTCCAGTCACTTCCATTGACCTGCACTGGGTGCTGACTGTGGGAGGTATAGCCCTTCAAATTTCCCTGTCTCCTGCCTTTTCTGGCTCCACGGCACAGCACAGTCAGACCCAGCTGGCCACTGTGTAAAGTGTGTGAGTAAGTTTCGAAGCTCTAAACCTTCATTTCAGATGACCTTTTTCCAAAGATGGAGACCGTGTCGTGAGTACTGGTCAAAGACTTAGAGTTGTTGAGGACATGGGCAATTATAACACAAAACTTCCAACTGTCCTTCTTGTGACCAGTTTTGTCACATCCCAGAGGCTTTCTGAAGCTGCAGCCTTCAGCAGACACACCCAAGATGTGCATCCAATATTATATCCACTTTTCTGAAGAGATTTCATTCTTAAATTAGAGGAGCCCTAACTTTCACTTGTCCTAGAAGAATTCTTGGATTGCCTTTTAAATTCACTTTCTCCCCTAGTGACCTTAGATGTATTTGTGAGTTTAAATGCCATTATAGACAGAGAAACCCCAAGGCAGTCTCTATAGTCCAGCTTTCCCTTAAACACTCCAGCTAGGGAGCCACGTAACACGCTCCACAGCTCTGTTTTCATCCAAAGGATACTTGAAATGCAGTGTTTTTCAAACCAAGCACCCGTGTGTCTCCCAATCTCTACTGAATTTTTCCAGTCATAGCATTTGTAGATTATATTCCTGTCATTCATTTTTGAGTTTTTAACTTTAATTTTCTCATACTTCAAGTATAAACTCTGAGAAAGTCCTGTTAGGTTCACCTTCAAAATGTGTTCAGAACTTGTACTTAGATTTTAAGACAGTCTTTGGGATTATTGAACTCTATCTCTATTCTGAGGTAAGAAGTTAAGCATCCAAAAGTTTCTTTGACGGAATTCAAGAAGTATTTGTTTGTATTCATGTTGTGTAACTATTCTTGGAGAGAACATTCCATTTATTCCAAATAGAAAGAGCAATAACAGAAGAAAGAATTCTGTCCAAGTTTTTGGTGTTTTGCCAAAAAATAGCCCTCCAAGGGAGTGCCACTATTAGGTGGTATGGCTTTGTTGAAGTAGAACTGGCCTTGTTAGAGGAATTGCCACTGTGGGGATGTACCTTAATGTCTCCTATGTTCAGGCTTCACTCGGTATGATGCTTAATTCACCGCCTGTTGCCTTTGGGTCAAAACATAGATTTCTCTAGCACCATGTCTGCTTGAATACTACCATCCACCAATCTCCCTGTCATGGTGATAATGGACTAAACCTCTGAAAGTTTAAGTCAGCACCTCAATTAAATGTTTTCCTTTAAATGAGTTGCCTCAGTCGTGTGTCTCTTCCCAGCAATAGAAACCCTAACTAAAACAAATTCTATTTTGTTGATCCAATGATGTAATGTTCAGGATCACTTACAGGAACATAGGTAAGGGATTATGTACAGGAGCTTGGCTGACTTGGGCAGCCACATCACTGCACTCTGGCCGTGTGACCTCTCATGAAAGCTGTGTCATTGGATTCCCCTGGGAAGCCTTAGGTAGCTACACCACTGTAGTCTCATCTCTCAGTGTTCCACTTTTCTGGCTACTTTACCCATGTTTTCTCCCATCTGGACATGTATCCTTTGCTGTATTCCAGAAGTTCTGGTACCATGCATTCTCATGTCTCAGGAATGTTTAATGTCCTCCCTGATTTCTCCAATGATATACTATTTGTTGTTGATGTTGTTTTGGAAACAGGATCTCTGCTAACCCCCAAATCACTGTGTACTTGAGGATTCTCTTGTACTCATGATCCTTCTGTTTCCACTCCCCTAGTGTAAGGATTATAGCTGTATAGAGCCACATCCATATTAGTTTTGGAAGAAAATTCAGAATTAACTAAGTTCAGTAAAATTGCCTTGAAGTCTAAAACAGTATAAAAGGAAATAACAAAATCTCAAGGAATCTAAGTAAAGAGCTAAGTTTTGAATTTGTCAGAGTTTTCTGTAGCTGACTAGATACAACACAAACACACACAGTTTGAACCAAAGCATCTACAGTTGGAATGGGGAAATAGCACTTTCATTTCGATAACAATTCAAAATACCTGAGAATAAATTTGACATTGGTTACAGACAGAGAGCTTCCACAGAGAAAAATGATGATATTGGAGCCATAAAATTAAATATGAACAAGTGGAAGAAAATGTATTCTACCTTTGTAATAAGGGAGATGATATATTGAAATATAAATTTATACAAAGTAATATATGCACTCATGCAATATACTTTATATTCTAGTAGTCTTGTCTTTTAGTGGATAAATTTTCATCAAATTTTATGAAACATTAATGATATGTAGTGATATTTTATTTATGTTTTAACACATAAAGCTTGCCTAAAAACCAGAAGGGCAAAGCTAAGCCCCTAGAGGTCAGGCAGTGGTGGCACACATCTTTAATCCCAGAATTTGGGAGCCAGAGGCAGATGGATCTCTGTGAGTTCAAGGCTACCCCTACAAGATCAATGCAGAAACAAATTTAGGGGATGGTGGCTCACATCTTTAATCCCAGTACTAGGGAACCACGCCTTTAATGCTAACACTAGGGGGAATATAAAATGGAAGAGGGGACAGACTCTGGATGTTTAGTCTTTGGTCACCCAGCCTTGGTAGAGGTAAAACTTCCCAAGTGGTTTAGCTGCTTTTCTTTTCTAGTTTTCAGATTGAACCCCAATCTGTCTCTGGGCTTTTATAATTCATGCTAAAATGGTGGACATAAAGTTTACAAAAACATAAGTGAAGCTTGTGTCACTAGAGTTTAGAATTTATTACAAAGCCAATATAATGTGCTGGTGATGAACATTCTCAGTTCAGGTGACTTCTCTGAGTTGAGCTGAATATCTGAAACTGGGGAGTTTGAATTGCCCTTTGAATGTATCTGTTATAACCACATCAAAGCATGTCTTCACTAGGTTAAAGGACCCAAAGTCTCCCTGCAAGTCAGAATGGCTGAAAACATTAGAAGATTTGTTATAAGCACACAGTTCCCTGAGAACAGCACCATTGTAGGAAGCAGGGGCAAGTCATTAGGTGGCGGTAGAAATCAACACTGTGGTTCCCTTCTGGAGGCCACAAGTAACTCAGTTCAGTGAACTTAAGACTGGCTAGCTGTGGGCAAATGTGGCGCACCTGGAAAATTCATGCTCACTCTGCTTCTTGTAGAGCATGCTCTGAAGATGTTTCCAGACATTTCTGGGCAAATCAGGGTTTATGTGAGAAATGTGAGGGACTTGTGAAAGTTAGAACTTTGCTACATAGAAATTAACATCATGGTTAATACAATCCACCCAATGGAGGTCAGTACCATTCTTGGCAGTTAACATGCTTGGAAAGAGAATACAAATCAAGAAGAGCTGACAGTCAAGACCTGTATGGGGAAGATATATGGAATATATAGAGTGAGATCAAATTCAACACATATCCTTCACACTTAAATGAAACATATTACAGGTATATTATAAAGATAGTAACAGTTATGCCTTGCATCAGAGAGCACAGCAAGGCACAACAGTTTGATGGACAGAATCCATGGAACAAGACCATCATCTATGAAAAAGGGTCCAGGTTCTGAATAATGTGACAGTGGAACTGTAGATTGAGGTACAGTGATGGAAAGGCTTTTTAAGTCTTTGGTTAGTTAGGGATGTTACTTGTGTCGTTAATATAGCAGTAGGGGGAGAGTCCTGCAATTTGAAATAATATAGGTGGGGGAGTCCTGCAATTTGAAAACTTTCATTCATTCAGTGGGAAATCAAAGCTAAGTATTTGCTGTGATGGTTTTATCTTGTGACTTCTGATCTTTGTCGTTCAGAAGTCAAGAGTTTGTTCTGGTTGTATCATTTGAGGAATGTAAAACCTTTGTGTTTACTGTCGGCCTTTTGGGGACAAAGAATGCCTTCCATATCAACATTTGGTGGATATGACATTTGACAAATATAAGAACATGCGACATACTTGTTTCTTTGTCAAATCTGTCTGTTTCTGTCATAAACTGGAAAACATTTTGTAAACAGAGGCTGCTCATTCGTTTCCCAGCTGCGCAGACCCAAATAAACACACAGAAACTATATTAATTATACCACTGTTTGGCCTATTAGATCAGACTTTTTATTAACTAACTCTTACATGTTAAATTAACCCATTTCTATTATTCTGTGTATCACCATGAGGCTGTGGCTTACCGGGTAAGGTTCTGGCATCTGTCTTCTTTGGCACCCATATGGTATCTCCTAGAGTCTGCCTACTCTGTCTATATATATCTCTGTTTGGATTTCACTCCTGGCTTTACTCAGCTAAGGCATTGGCCAAAGCAACTTCTTTATTAACCAATGATAATAAAACATATTCACAACATACAGAGTGGAATCCTACATCAGCTCCCCCTTTCTGTCTAAATAAAAAGGAAGGTTTTAACTTTAACATAGAAAAATTACATAGACAAAATAGTAATCAAGCAAGAATTATAGTTACAGTATTTAGTCCATTTACATCTGGCAAATTAAGGAAAATAATATGCTATATTTGTGAATCTAAAGTTTTATATCTAATTTATATTTATCATGAAAGGAAAAATATAACCATTTGTCTCCAACTCCATCAAAGACTACAGAAGGACATAATATTACTTAAGTAAATAGTAAGTGCATTGTAAGCAACTTCCAAAACTCTAGAATTGACAAAGACATTTCACTTCCTGGATAGTCACCCAAAGTTCTTCTGTAACACTGGGGCATCTATCTTCAGCCTACAGGCCCATAATATCTTGCAGACGTCCATGAAACAGGAAATTTGAAAGACTGTTTAGTCTACATTGACAGTTTGTCAGTCACTTTTATCTGTGTCCTGAAGAATGTCTGCAGACACTTTCATAAAGCAGGAATATAAAAGACTGTCTCACCTCTTTTGGCAAGTTCAACAGTGCTTTTACTGTGGGTCCTGCATGTCCAGTTCATATAGCATGCCATCAGGAAGTTCAGACAAGAACAGTTTCTTGCCCAAATGGCTAGTGAACTCCATAAGGTACCTCTTCAATGCCCATCATTCTCTTGAAATAGATTGATACTGCCAGGAGCAGATGTGTCTCATTGTCATGAAAAGTCCTAGGTTCTTAAAATATTAAATGCCATATTCTGTAGCCCTTTGAAAGATTTGAAGAATACCTATCTGTCTGAAATATATCTCTATATATCTAGAAAACATAACTAACATGGCAACAGGTTTGACTATTATAGATGACTATATAATAACCTGTATTTCTTAACTATACATTATATTTTTTGACCCAGACATTAGCATTTTATTACAAGATTGAATAGTTCTTCATAACCACCAAGTCTTTCTCAACTCCCTCTTGAAAAGAGCAGTTGTTCCAGCACCTGCAACTGCATATTTCAAGTTAATATAAGTACCATCTCATATATTGTTATGCTATTAATTTACCCATAGAATGCTGTTTCTGCTGTTGATAGTATATAGTTAAAAAAATCCAGTTCTATAAGTTTGTGAATATGTAAATTACATAGTGAAAATTTTTTCAAAGGTGTTAGAACATCAGATAAGATAATGTCATAAAATATCTTGGCATATACATTATATTTTTAAAATAGCTGCTCAAACACAATACCTTAAACAAGAGCAGAAATACATATATATTGTAACAAAATTGACTTTAAAATTGTATCAGAAGACCAAATTCCATATAAATAAAATATATTCATCTCTATTTCTTATCTAACTTTAAAATAAAATAAACATTTATAAACAATTATTTTGAGAATTTGGACATAACTTTATCCAAACTGCTTCTTGCTGTTCATTGGGCAAGCTATTTTTAAGGTTCATGAAGACCTTGCAGTGGGTCTTGTTCATCAAACCATATTAGCCTGGAAGAAATCTACAGGTTCACAAATTCTATGGAAACAAAATCTGAACCTCTTTTCCAAAGCAACATATCCTTAGACCCAAATTTTGAAGTCAAGATACCTTTATGTTTATTTAACTTAGCAGCCCCCAGAATCAAATGTCTCTCTGAAGTCAAAAAGATCAAGGAAAACATGCAACACTTTGCTGAGTAAGATAACCCAGAATCAAAAAGAGGAATATGGTATGTACTCACTCATTAGTGGATTCTAGCCATAAACAAAGGACATTGAGCCTATAGTTCATGATCCTAGAGAAGCTAAATAAGAAGGTGAACCCAAAGAAAAACATATAGTTATCCCCCTGGATATCGGAAGCAGACAAGATTGCCAGGCAAAAGTTGAGAGCACTGGGGTGGGAGTAAAGGGAGATGGGGAGAGAGAAGGGGAAGATTGGGGAGAGCTTGGGAGAATGGGATGGTTGAGATGGAGGAAGAGTGGATATGGGAATAGGGAAGTAGATATCTTAATTAAAGGAGCCATTTTAGTGTTGGCAAAAGACTTGACTCTAGAAGGGTTCCCAGGTGTTCAAGAAGATGTCCCCAGCTTGTTCCTTGGGCTGCTTAGGAGACGGTGCTTGAACTGGCCTTATCCCATAGCCACACTGATGAATATCTTGCATATCACCATAGAACCTTCATCTGGCGATGGATGGAGATAAAGACAGAGACCCACATTGGAGCACTGGACTGAACTCCCAAGGTCCAAATGAAGAGCAGAAGGAGGGAGAACATGAGCAAGAAAGTCAGGATCGCAAGGGGTGCATCCACCCACAAAAACAGTAGGACTGATCTAATGGGAGATCACCAAGGCCAGCTGGACTGGGACTGATGGAGCATGTGATCAAACCAGACTCTCTGAATGTAGCTGACAATCAGGGCTGACTGAGAAGCCAAGGACAATGGCACTGGGATTTGATTCTACTGCATGGACTGGCTTTGTGAGAGCCTAGTCTGTTTGAATGCTCACCTTCCTAGAGCTGGATGGAAAGGGAAGGACCTTGGACTTCCCACAGGGCAGGGAACCCTGACTGCTTTTAGGACTGGAGAGGGGGAGAGAGGGAAGTGGGGGGAGGGGAAGGGAAATGGGAGGAGGGGAGGAGGTAGAAAATTTTAATAAATAAAAAAATAAATAAATATCAAGGAAAACACAATAATACACATAATTCAGACTCTTTGTATATTCCATCTTTATGTGGCTTATTTTTCTTTACTCCTTTAATCTATGACTGTTTGTACTCTTTTATATTATTTTACTGTCTCTTTAAAGACTTTGCTTTATTTTTTAAAACCATTTGCTTCTTTTTATAACTGTCTATATTATTTTCCCTGTCTCTCCCAGCCTATATACATTTTTAAACACACTGTGACCCATTCAGAGGTTTATTTTTGCTGGAATCTGTCTTTATTGCATATGTGTAAACATTTTCTAAGCAGGACTAACTTTAAAAAAATACTAAGTAGGCATGGCTAGGACCAACTCTGCAGCCCTGCCTGTTGACTCCACCCAGTTCAATCAACGTGGCAATGGTAAGTTTACCACCTCTGCAAGCCACACTCACCATTCCAGCTTCACTATTAAGCAACTAGTAGCACACTGCTCACAAATCCCATTTAAGTGCAGGACCTCCTGTACAAGTCAGAATTCCTGCTGCCATCACAAACCAGAAAGCAGGCTCTTAAAGGAGTTGCACAGTTTTTGCTACTAACTCTGAGTCAGGAAGATTTCTCTTAAATGAACCATGCTGTGGCGCGCTGCTTGACCAGCAAGAAAGAATGACCACGAGTTGAGGATTCTTCTCTGATCACACTTTATTGGAGCCTCTTGGTTGAAGGGAGAGCAGGAAGCGAGAGAGAGGGAGAGCACAGGGAGCAAGAGAGAGGGAGAGCGCAGGGAGCGAGAGAGAACAAAAGTCTAGAACGAAAAGCAGTTGCTTTTCTAGGGTGGAGAGGCTCTGATACTGTCTTGATTGGTGAATACCATTCCGCTGAAGCCCGGGGCTTTGGGCTAGGGAACAAGGCTCAGTTATGCAAATGCAGGCCAAGAGGATTTGTTTACCTCCAAGCTGTAGAACCGCCAGCGCCATAGTGGCGATGTCCTGATGGCTCCTTACAGCTCCCCCTTTTTGTTTTTGTAGAGCAATAAGGCAAAACCTATTTCCCAATCAGGTCTTCACCTCATGATCTGTGGATCGATTGAGGGAAAAGAAATAAGCAAGATACACCCTTCCCATGCAATGGGATAAAATTTTCCCTGGGAGTGCAAGGACTGTATCTATACACACTTGCCTATGCATACTTTCCTCTGTGCAATGGGACTATCTGGTCCCAAGAGGGTGCAAAGGCTATGCATGGCATATTGCCTACAAGCTCTTAAAGGCTGAAAGCCAAATCTGGGGTGAGGATCCACATTCCAAGACAGCCAAGGCCGGTTCTATAATGACCTTGTCCCTCCTCATTTGGGTTTGCAGATGGCACACCAACCACAGACATACCGCACATCCACCTAGGCAGCATGCCAAAAATATCCCTACTCCCACCCATTCCTTAAGAAAGGAAAAGGCAGAATAAAGCCAGTCAGAAAATAGCTCAAAGGTAAGAGGCTGCACATGAGGGCTATTCAAGATGATCATCCACAGTAGGACATTCAGCATCCACTGGGTCATCTTCATCCTTTGTAGCATCCTTCACTTCTCTGGTTAGTCTTGCTGGTACCCAGATTGGATCCTCTCGATTCTGAGGGAAAACACAAATAGCTCCCCTGGATCTGGAAATCACCGCATCCGGTCCATACCATTTGTTAACCAATACATCTTTTCACATGACCAAATCTTGCTCCGCAGAGCTTTCATACAGGGCATGCCTGTTTGCTGCTGTCTTTCCAGCATTGTTTTGAATTAAAAAATTAAGTGTAAAGAGTGCAAGGGAGATTCTTTCCCTGGGGGACGCTGCGTCAGCTATTCCCCCTTTTTGTTTTAGCAGAGTCTCCTTTAGGGTTCTATTTGCTCTCTCTACAATCCCTTGACTTTGCGGGCTGTATGGTAGGCCAGTGGTGTGTACAACTTATAGTTGCTTGCTTCGGGCTAGGGAACAAGGCTCAGTTATGCAAATGCAGGTCAAGAGAATTGTTTACCTCCAACCTGCAGGACCACCAGCATCATAATGGCGATGTCCTGACGGCTCCTTACACCATGCCTCTGCTTGTCTATAGCAAACAGAACCTATCTGAAACATGTGGTTCCAGAGAAGCTGCATTTGGTTCCCATTTTTGTGAATCAAGAAGCCCTCTTTTTATTCTTTTTTTTTTTTAAAGCTTTTTTAGGTCTTATATGGATCCATGCCCCAGTCAGGGGATGGCATTTTGTAATCAGACTGCTTGCTTTTTTGCTGCCTGTCCATACCCAAACAATAACACAGAAACTATATTAATTACAACACTGTCTGACCAATGATTCAGGCATATTTCTAGCTAGCTCTTACATCTTGAATTAACCCATTTCTATTAACCTGTGTATCACCACGAGGCTATGACCTACTAGGAAGTTTCCAGGGGCATCTTTCTCCTTCAGCAACCACATGGCATCTCCTTGACTCCACCTACTCTCTCTACATATCTCTGTTCAGATTTCCCATCTGGATTTACTCAGTGTAGTTGGGGGTAGGCATCATAAAAAGTGTTAGAATTTCTTTCCTGATCATTCCTTGATTTGATTGGCATTTACTAGATGACATTAGAGAAATATTACTAGATGTTTTATCATCTGGTATTGTCTTAGATTCAATTATTTTAATTTCTTTCAATGATTCAAAAGAGGTGGAGTTTCAAGCTTATTAACTATGTCACCACTTGCAAAGATACTAGGACTAGCAAAATGGAGTTACATATTTGCAGGGGTCCCATAAAGATCTATTGGGGTTCCTTTTAAACAAGGTGTTAACGTTGGGACTTGGGATGTCATCTGTTCTCAGTTTAATAATCCATTCTGTAGAAGACAGAATGACTTTTCAAAATGGGAGTGGGAGTAAATGAGTGTATTACATAGAAGTAACATCTTTGTGAACATGGGACATTTAGCGAGCATTTCTTGAAAACTTATAAGGGAAGATGTGATGACTTGTAAATGTCCTTGAAACTTAGAAGTTTGTAGTACCAAAGCTATAGTTAGGAGGGTGATTCATTTATGGGATTATTTGCTTGATTATCATCTAGATATTTAGTATTTACTTAAAGAGATGGTGTGTCTTCAAATTAAACATGCTTCTTGAGAGTGATCAAGCAGGTTAAAATTCTATTGTATAACTTATTTGAAGACACAGACTTATAAAGCTCAGGGGGTGAAATGAGAGTTTATATTATCTACAGTACACAGTACCAATATAGATTTACCAAGCCCTTAATTATTGAGTCCTCATAGGTGTAAGTGAAGACTGCTCATTTGTTCCCACCTGCCCAGACCCAAATACTCACACAGAAGCTATATTAACTACAAGACTGTTTGGCCAATAGCTTATGCATATTTCTACCTAGCCATTATATCTTAAATTAATCCATTTCTATTAATCTGTATATTACCAGTGGGCTGTGACATGCTGGTACTGGCATGTTACTCTTTGCCAGCTACATGGCATCTCCTTGACTATATCTATCTCTCTATACATGTATCTCTTCCTGCCTTGCTATATTCTGCCCTGCCATAGGACAAAGAAGCTTCCTTACTAACCAATGATGATAAAACATATTCATAGCACACATCACATAGGCAAGCCATGTAGACTAGGCAAGAATCCTCTGGTGAGAGTCTGACCATATCATTGGCATCTGATGTGGGATACAGTGGGGAAAATATAGTTGGTTCATCATTTACAATGATGCATCTTGTCATGGAGAGTATCATTTCTCTGAGATGGCCACCAATGTTGAGTTTCATTACAAAAAAAAAACATGTGACTTTGAGTAGAGAATGGCACCAGAGGTGATCACTGTGTGGTTCATTTATCCAGAGCTTGGATGTGTTTATATTCCAGAGTGTCTTAGAAAACATTAACCAGTATAAGAGATCACAGTCATCACTGGATATTTTGACGAGGAGTAAAATCGGTTCAGATTACCAGCAAGGCATGGCAGACTTGTTTATATCTGTGGGACTCTGATTCAGAGAATATAAATTAAATTTCTGATAAAATGTATGCTATGACATTACATAATCCTTTGGTATTGTATGAGTAGAGACTATGTTATCCAAATAGAATGAGCAAATCCACTGGAACCTGCAGGTAGGACCTTTAATAAAGATATGTGTGTATGTATATGTATATATATACTTTATATATCTATATTTGGTATAACATGTTATACCAATAGATCATTAGCATTTATACATAAGAAATTTTAAAATACAGGTCTCCTAAAGTATCTTGGATAAAACAAGGGAATTGCTTGTTTCTACAGAAGGGAACTCTTGTATGCTGTCTTTGTATGAATTGGAATCAGGACACAGCAGAATTTAGTTGGAATTCCATCTCTCATGTACAAATTCCATCCTCTGATACAATGGATCTGTTTATAAACTACGGAACTCAAGACCCTTGAAGACCAACTCCCCTCTTGGCTCCCTCCAAAGCCTTCTACAAAGAATACATTCTCCAGCTTTTTGGAGTTCTAATCTTTGCGTTTCTGAGACTGTCAACTGTTCTTCTCATGTGTATCTTGCCTTCCAGACCACATGTGATGCATTTTCTTGTTGTTTGAAGGTCAGGATAAACACTTATTTATTAATATTTTCTAATTGCTACTTCCCAAAAGGATGAGCACTCTATCTATATCTACTCTAGATATGTCAATAAAAAAGCTGTTATCTCTTAAACACTGCTCATGAATATCCAGATAAAACAGTTTGAGGTCTTAACAAGGCAGGAAGAGGTAAAGCATTCAAGGTATATATATACAATATTCACACAGAAGTAGGTGAGGCTGAAGAAAACTATTTTTATTTATCTGCAGAAAAGAACTAAAATTTAGTACTTTTGCTACCTCACATATACTCATAGCTCAAACTGAGGGTGAGTTTCTAAGCAACATGATTGAAGGTTATATATTCAGCTTTCAGCATATCAGAGTCCAGTATCACACACAAGAGCTTCTAATAGACCCATGGCAACGACCTCCATGTTAATACTCATCACAGAATGGAAAGCTGGGATGAGCCTTGAACCTGCAATGAGAGAGAACAATGAAAGAGAGAACAACGAACAATGTGCCCGATGACAATTTCTAGTTTTCAATTTCTATGGAGATGGCCACTGAGGTGAAAGTTGAAAATTTTTTTTCTAATAATTCAAATGATATGTGTTCTTACTTTTACAAACAGTATTTCATAATAGAACTGAGGAAGAACAAATGAACTGTCCATACACATTTTCCTTGGAACTTAACACATAGAGAACCCAGAGTTAATCGTTCAAATATATACACCGTTTTATAAAGCAAAAAAAAAAAAAAACCAACCATTTCTTTATACTTCAGATTCTCAATGAAGCAGAAACTGATTTTGTCTTATTTTAAATTGGGCAAGTCAAGTTATGTATTTGATAACAATGAATATTTTGGGGGGACAGTGAGATGGCTAAGCAGCTCATCTAGCTTAGGTGACCTAAGTTAGATACTTGGGACCTGCATGGAAAGAGGTCAGGATCAATGGCTGCAAGTTGTCCTCTGACCTTCACATGCAGGGTTTGTGTGAGAACACATGCACACCAAGTTAAAAAGTAATAAACAGTTCAAAAGTACTCTGAAGTGATGAAGTAATTGATAGCAGCTTATTGTCAGTTTTATTCAACCATTAATTATTCACTAGCTGATAATTGTGCAGGTTATGCTTTGTTAGATTCAGAACTAGAAGGAATGTCATTTATAAGACTAAAGTTCCATGTCCAAGGCATTTACTCTAGCAGCATGAAAGTAATAAAATAATTTATCATTTTAATAGGAGCAAAAATCACTGATTGCTTGCCAGTATTTACATCTCTTTAAATAAGAGGTTATAGATTGTAATGATAATGTAAAATAATATAATTATAATAATATAATAAAAAGAGGTTCAGTAAAATATTACTTGATTAATCTCTTTATATTATACATTGTTTTGTAAATTATATAGAGTTATAGGTAGCATGAAAGAAAGTAATGATTGTCTGCTGAGTATACATAGTGTTTTATTTACCACAAGAATCCAGACTTTCTTGAGAAAATGTTTGTCTAAGTCCTGAACACACATACAATGCAGAGGAAATGAGAGGTTTGATATTATTAAAGCCAGTTCCATATGGAGAGGGGTAAGAGCTGCTGACCTGGGGCACAGAGATGATGGAATTGCCTTTGGTCTGATAAGAAATTAAATAGATTTTAGAGATGATACTGTGAAATTGATCATTACAATACCTGAACATGTGACATTGAAATACCCAGAATATCTATCTATAGGTTACACACAGAATCAAAAGACCTGCAGGGACAATATAGACTCAGCAATGATGTGGGCTCTTCCGGCTCATTCCATGACGTTGATACAAGAGGGGCAGGTGCATCAGATCAAGGTGACCCTGCATCTACTTTTCTTTTGCTGTGTCCAAGAGTAAAACTCTGACTGAGTCTAGAAAGATAATTCTAGAAATCTGTGCCTTATCTGACTCTGAGTGTTCTTTGACTTCCTCATGCTGAGGTAACTTCTGACAGACATGCTATTAATATATTCTCCTTAAGGAGAGAACCATCAAAATTACAAAGGCTATGAAAGTTACTTACATATCAGCAGGAAAATACCGTAAATTTCTGTCCAAACCATCTAGAATTTTCATATGATCTGAAGCCAACTGGAAATCAAAAACCTGTTATAGAAGAAGAAATGCTATTTTAAATATATATATTTACAGAGAACAATTGTCAATCTGAAGCAATAGACAATACTTAAAATACCTGAGGAGGTCCCTCCAGTTTTTAAAGTCATCAAGCAAAACTTTGAAATCCAGATTTAAAAATTAAATGGAAATTATATCACCACACATAATATATAAACCTACAGATGAAGATTTCAAAAGAAGCTGGAAAAGAAAGAGCTGACAGGATTCAAAAGAGATGTTATGTATGTGAAAGAGTTAGCAAAGTGCAGAGACAGTTTTGAAAATATACTTCAGTAATTATCATGGATACAGTTGCGTTTCTATATCTTAGCCACAAAAACTTAGGATGAGGGGGAAAGTCATTTTCAATATTACTTAAAGTAAGAATTGCCCAATTATTAATGAATCCTGGTCAAAGGACTCAGAAACTGACTGGAAGATGATTCATTAGATATAATTCCAACCAGTTTTATCATTAAAAAAAAAGATGATCGTTAACTGTTACAGTATTAATACATGGGTTCATAACTGATTGGTGTTACTCTAAAAGAGTGTTATAGAGAAATATACCAACAATTTAAATGCTGAAAAATTTAGGTAAGAGATTACTGCTTAATTTATTAAGCTTTTTGTACACTTGAAAATTCGAAAATTAGATCTGAAAGATGTGGGATGCATGAAGAAGACAGCTTTAGTGCCCAGGTTCTGGCGTCCTCGTCACCTGCATGTTCTCCCTGATATGCTCCTCATTGAAGCTCTTGGCCAGGACCACAATTCCACGCTGCAGCTGGTAGCGAAGGGCAATCAGGGCAGGAGTCCGCTTGTACTTCTTTGCCATGGCACAAAGAACTGGATCTTCCAAGAGAACTGGGGTATCCTCATTAGTACTAGAGGGAAAGACAGTTTCCAGAAATATGTTGCTAGGGTTGAACACAGATGAAAATGGCCACAGGGTCCAGGAATTCTCAAATGTAGTCAATGTACTAGTAGTTAATATTCTCTGGAGACTGTCTGAAATGTAACCCCACCTTGACGGAGAGTAAATTCCAGAAACCTGGCTATTGTAAAATGAAGAGTTGTGACTTAGAGATAACTTCTGCTGTTCTTATTACCAATTTTTATATCTCTGAGTTCCCAGAGCACCATAGGCAACCAGAACAATATCGTTCATCTTGCAGTAATCCAGCAGCTTGTTCTGGTTAAGGTAAGGATGACATTCGACCTGTAAACAGAATAGGAAGGTATAAAATTATATGAAACAACTTATTTATATCAAAGAAATAGTAAAGGGAAGGAAGCTGGATAAAATAATCAATATGAGCATTAAATTTGAATTGGGCGTATCAATGCCATATCATGATCTTTTCAAATAAATTTAATATCTCTCTTGGGAAATTAAAATACAATAATTTTCTTGAGATTCGGTAACCCCATTGTCCAGATCTTGGATGCTAAATACCAATGTTTACTGTGGGAGACATGAAAAACTCTATGAACTCATAGATAGGGTTTTGAATACTGACTCTTGACTAAAGCAAGGATTTGGTCAAAGATTCAGTTGAGATAAAGTCTGAAAGAAAACAGGAAGTTTTGTCAATGATACTGAGTGGATTTCTGCATTAGAAGAAGAATAAATAAATTACAAAGAAGGAAGGAGAGAGGGAGTCACACACAGAAAGAGACAGATAAGAGAGAGACAGAGACAGAAAGGGGGGAGGAGAGAGGACAAAAAAGTGTTGTCCTCTAATGATGGTGGTTATTATATTAACTCCTTTCTTACAGTAGCAACATTTAAAGGAAAGAAATCAAAGTATAGCTTATCTTACAATTTGTAAGGTTTTTTTGGACCATATAACCAAACTCTTTTTTACCATAATATGTCATGTGAGAAAAGTAAATAACAATATCAATATGTATGCTAACATCAAGGGGGTATATGTCACAGGACTCATCCCTAGACAAAGAATGATAGGCAAATAATACTGCTGGGAGGAGGAGAATTAGATTCCCTAGGATGAGTTCCCTTACTGGTTGTCCAGTGAGGAGTGGTCAGCCTTGAAACCATATACACACACAATTAGACACAATTAGCAAAGACAGTCTCAAAAATCTAGATATTAAGTAAGCAAATAATTTAAAAAAATGGGATACAGATCTAAACACTGTTCTCAGAAGAGGAAGCTTAAACAGCTGAGAAACACTTTTTAAAAAGTTCAATATTCTTAGTCATCAAGGAAATGCAAATTAAAACTACTTTGAGATATCACCTTACAACCAGTCAGAATCGCTAAGATCAGCAAACCTCATGCTGGCAAGGACGTACAGAAGAAGAACACTTATCCATTGCTGGTGGGAGTGAAAAAATTGTACAGCCACTATGGAAATGAAAGTGGTGGTTCCCCAGGAAGATGGGAATTGATCTATGTCAAGATCCAGCTCTACCAATCATGGACATAAACCCAAAGAATGCTTCACCCTATCACAGAGACACTTACTTGTTCAACCTTGTTCATTGCTATCCTATTCTATGCATAATAGCAGACATTGGAAAAAAAACATGTTCTTCAACAGAAAAAAAATGGATAAAGAAAATGTGGACCATTTTCTTGACTCAATATTACTCAGCTATCAAAAAAATTAAATCATGATATTTGGAGGCAACTGGAACTAGAAAAAAATCATCCCAAGTGAGGTAAACCAGACCCAGAAAGACAAATATGATATGTATTCATTTATATGTGGATAGTAAGCTGTTAAGTCAATGAAAACCAAATTACAATCCATAGAACCACAGAGGTTAGGTATAGAGTAGGGGAGTAGAGGGTACAGATAGATCTTGTTAGGAAAGGGAAATTGAATATATTGTTATGGAAGGATGGTGGGGGGAGGGACTGAAACAGGAGGAAAAAGTGGGGAGGTACCAGGGAGATAGTGATGAGGGAGTGAACACATGAGGAGCAGCTAAAACTAAGGGCCATTTGCAGGGCAGAAAAGAAACCCAATGTGGTCAAAACTTCCTAAAATGTATACATAAATGAAGTGATCTAAATGAAATCACCAAATAATGGGGAAGATAGAGTCCTAACTAGCCATCTTTTGATGCCAAATGAAGCACTCACTACTGGTATTGGGGTACATCTAATTGAGTTGTTGACCAGAGGGGTCCCACGGGAATTCCCAAAGAGCTCAGGCTGTTGCTAAGACTTTAGCTTGCTTCTGCAAACTGAGGGACAGACCCATTGCTGAAGACAGCACCTACACAACTCACTGAACATGGGGAAGTTGAGCTAGTGCCTACATAGAGCCTTCTGTCCCACATTCTAGAGTCTTTGGTACAGGAAGGTACTCTGCATGCTACCAAAGAAGAAATGTAAACACCAATCCAGGTGTAATCTTTTTGTTCTACAGTGGCATCCTGCCTGCAAGATATACTAGTGCAATGGTGGCACAAAGCTTGTGGTAGTAACAAAGTAAGATGTAATTTATCTTAAGGCCCACTCAGTGAGATCGAACCCTGACATTACTTGGTTGTTACATACCTAAGACAGTCCTGCGACCTAGGGTAAAGGCAGACGCTACTGTCCTACCTAAAGAATATAACAATAAAATGACTCCTAATGACATTCTGCTGTGTTTTTTGATCCGTGCCTTAATCAGCCATCATTAGAGTAACTTTCTTCTGCAGTACATGTGGGTCTCTGGACACTGAAAGACGTTGGGACATCTATCCCTAAAGCGGATGTTCCCATCATATCTCTGGCCCCAGAGTACATGTGGGTCTCTGGACACTGAAAGACGTTGGGACATCTACCCCTAAAGGGGATGTTCCCATCAAATCTCTGGCCCCAGAGTTCAGAGACCTTTATGGAAGAGGAAGTGGAAAGAGCATAAGAGTCAATTGGGATGGAAGACACTAAGAAAAAAATGACCACTAAATCAATAGAATCAATATTTATATGAATTTACAGAGTCTGAGGCGGACTGCACAGGGCCTGCTCAGGTATGAACCAGATGGTGTCCTAGACCAGAAAGAAGTGGATCAAAGTCTCCATCTCTAACACAGAATCAATCTCCAACTAATAACTGTTTGTAAATGAAAATTTAGTTTGCTCCAAAGTGTTCTCACTAGGGAAACAAATTACTCTTAAAGGTAGGCTGCATGCCCAGCAGTATATGGCCAAGAGAAACAAATTCAATCATCATCTTTGGATATTTCCTGTCTCATAATGTCACTTTTAAAAATTTATCTTATCTATCTAATCTAAAATCACATATTTATATGTTTAGATAAATATGTGCCCCCATAGAACCTTTGCATATATATTATGACTCCCAGTTTAATGGTTTGTATGAATTTCTGAGAGAACAAACCAGTGCGCTTCTGCTTCTTGTGCCTTTTCTTGTGCTGATTTTCTTCATTTAGTTTTGTCTGATGTATTAGTCTTTGTTCTATTTTATTTTATTATTATCCCTTAGAAGATTTTTGGTTTCCTAATGAGAGCTAGCATGAGGATGGATCCAAATGGGAGAGGAGGTGGGGAGAAATGCAGAAGGAGGGAAAACTGTAACCAATATATATTATGTGAGAAAAATGTATTTTCAACAAAAGGAAAAAAAATCTTACCTTTAAAAAGAAGAGATCTGACTATGTCTAGCTTTACTAAATGATCACATCTGGCATCACTAGTTGCTAGAACATTTAGGTCTGGCTTAATTGTTTTTAACTCTAGCTGCCTTCACTTAAAGTTGGAAACTCCACTAATTTTTAGCTTCCTTTGATCTAACGCTCTAACTACAATAATGGATGAGAGCACTTAATTTTTTTCAGTTGGTATGTTGCGTAGTACGTAGGAGTTATTTCTATAATTTATTTTCAATGGGTTCTTAAATATGTGTTCAGATATAGACACTTGCATTTGCCTGTATTATAGAATATGGTATAACTAAATCATTTTAGACCAGTGGTTCTCAACTGTGGGCCATGATCCCTTTGGGTTGAATGACCCCTTTACAGGGTCACATATCAGATATCTGGCATGTCAGATACATTACAATTTCTAACAGTAGAACAGTAGCAAATTACAGTTATGAAGTAGCAATGAAAATAATTTTATGGTTGAGAGTCAGCACAACTTAAGGAGTTGCATTAAAGGAATGCAACACTAGAAAGGTTGAGAACAATTGTTTAGACACACTGATATGTTGTATCATTCCAATTGTTCTAAAAGTTTGAATGTGATTTGTTATATAACTGGTGTATAAAACATTATTTCTGTGTTATTTCTTTGAAATTTATGACATTTATATTTGAAAATAATATGTTACTTGTAACCAACACATACATGTCACATTTTTCCAACTGAGAACACATGTCTTCCTTTTTTTTCTAAGACAGGTTTTTTTTTCCTGTGTAGTCCTGGCTGTCCTGAAACTCACTTTGTAGCTCAGGCCTCAACCTCACAGAGATCCATCCGCCCTTGCCTCCCAAGTACTGGAAATAAAAGCATGCATCACCACGGCCAAGCCCACATTTCTTATGTGTAAGTTATAAAAAGTATCTCAGATCACATCATCGGCACACAATTGATGTGGTTAGGCACTGGATCAACTCTTAAGTATTGATACAGTTTCCTCGGTGTGGATTTCAGCTACTACCAGTATTGCCTACTCTCCAATGTTCCTTTATTGACTCAGTCTCTGGCTGATCATTAGTATATCAGGTATAAGTGAATCTTCCTTCTGAAGTGTGCCTAATAACTTCATCTCCAGATGATAGCCTTGACTTCTCTAAACTGTTTTCACATTATGGTCTCCCGGCATCACTGTTTTATTTTCTAAGCAAAGACACAATTATGAGCCCTTCAAGAACCCTGGATGAAGGATCTGCTCTTAGTACCTTTTGTTCTACAAAAGAAAGATGAGCAAATAGGGGGGATACACAGACACCTGTCAACAGGACATGAAGGAAGCAGAGAAAGCCTGAAAGAAAATGGATAAAGGAGCTCACCTGATTGCACACAGGCTTATACTTGAGACCTGGTTTGTTCAAAATCATTTCCAGCAGCCTACGGTTAAAGTTTGACACCCCAATGGACTTGGCTAATCCTGCATCCTTACACTTCTCCATGGCCTGGGAAGAAAATATTGGTGGAGAATAATACACACAATTGAAATCTGATTGAAATATAAAGCAGTGTTGTTAGAAAGAACGGTGCCCAAAAAGGTAAGTGAAGCTGGCCAGTATTTATTGGTAAGAACTGATGATTAATAAAGAAAATGGCAGAAAAGGTGATGACAATAAGGTAAAGTCCTGTGCTCTCCTTAGGCAATCATGATTATCATATAAGGAGGAAAGCAGGTTACAGTTATCCTCCACATTCACTTTGGTTTTACTATGCATTTTCCTACTACTGAAGCAGAACATTCATGAGAAAGACCATAATGTCTACAGCAAAGAGAACTCATCCCTTTCCTACACATGCAGTTGTGTGAACTGGACCTTTTTTCAGCAACATTCACTGAATTGGTTCTTTGATGATGTCCTGTATGTATATAATGCCTTCAAAATGCTGTAATCCCCGTAACCTCTTAATCTCTCTCCCACATCTGTTACCTGTCTTTCCACCCTACAAGCCTCTTTCCAGCATTCATTTCCTTCTGTTTTGAGGCCTTCAGAATTTAACCAGGATTATTTATGTGATCATGGATTTGGAAATATCCGTTGGAACCTGGTGGGTTCCTGAATGGATACCCAACTGAAGACAACAACTGCCCCTTCCCCAGAATCCATCACCAGTAAATAGTTCACCAGGGAAGGATAGGGCTCCAAGAGTCCTTCCAGGGTTGATAACTGGCTGCTGGCAGACTCGATCTTGTTCCTGCCTATTGGGCTATTTGCGGGGAGGAAGCATCTGCTGAGAGATCATGTCTGCATTGCCTGTGTCGTGCCCAGAACACAGCATTCTTCTTTCTATCTTATGGCTCTTAACTTTTTTCTGTACTTTTTTCTGAGATGTTCACAGAGTCCTAGAGGGACTAATCACTCAGCCATCATATCTTCTTACTTTCTCTATTTCTTCTGTGGCATTTATTATAGTCACTCACCTCCCATGTAGCACAGAGATCCACTTTGTCAAGTATTAAATTTCCATGCTCATCTTGAGGTAAAAGATTGTCCCCTGGCTGAAATAGTTGCAGTCATTAGAGAGGGCTTACCATTTTAACATCTCTTCCTGTAGCTATACTCCCAGATAAATTTATGTCTGGGAATTAAACCCCTAACATAGGTGGAACAACTTTTTTTACATTAATAAAGTGCCTACATTAATAAAGTTTATGATCTTTCTATCAGCAACAGGACTTTACTTTTCATATGTGTAATAATAAACAATACATTTTCATAGCCTGTGTCATGTAGTAGTTGACACACTATTTTTAATACACCTATATATTTCCCTGTTGCAATGTCCATCTTTCTCTGGCAGTTTCACTAGTGTTGTGGCACTGATTTACAATTCAACAATTATGAGTTGTAAGCTTGACACAGGATAAATAATCAGGGCTTTAAATGATGCCTTTAGTACTCTGAGTGAATGAATGACAGAAAATAAGGAAAGTGAGAAAAAGTTCATTGATTTTCTGCAAGGTGGACTTTGATGTTGGAACATGCAGGAGGCCATCAGATATGAATGAGCTTGAGCTTTGAGCTAAAGGCCTTATTATCATCAGTATAAATGGCTGAAACAAAACTGACTAGACCTCTAATAGTACAGAGTCAGGGTATAACTAAGTGAAGCTAGTTCCAAAGACTATTTCGTCGTTTTGCTCATTTACATGATGTGGTAAACATTTTCATGTAAGTTAGCCTGAGGAGTGTGTTTAAATTTTCTTACTTCAATTTGTTTATTTATTTATTTTGATTTTTATTGAGCTCTACATTTTTCTCTGCTCCCTTCCCTGCCTTTATTTATTTCTGTTTTTTGGTGTGTGTGTGTGTGTGTGTGTGTGTGTGTGTGTCTGTGTGTCTGTGTGTACAACAAAGTGATGATCATAGAATAACTTGTAGGAATCAGTTCTTTCCTTTCACTATTTCTGCAGCCACACCTTGTTGTTTTATAACTTTTATTAAATAAATTGAGATTATATAAATTTTATATATTAAATCCATCTACTCACAAAATGAAGGTCATGTGACAGTTGAAGTTAGGTAGTTTGATATTGCAAACTGCCTACCTTCAGAGACACTGGGAAATGAATGAGATAGAGGTCAACATAGTCCAAATTAAGTTTCCTCAGTGAACTTTCCAAGCTGGGTCTGACCAACTCTGGACGATGGGAAGTTGACCAAAGCTACAAAATACAAAAAATGGGAGTTGTGCTGGATCAATAAATTGGCATAATCAGTTGCTTTCTGTCACCTAGTACTGAGAAACTTACAACTTAAAATTTCACCTTAAAATTGACCACAAGAAAAATATTTGCTTTCATCATGAATATTTTATGGTGGTATCCATCTACATAAATTTTTTATGTTAGTGGTTGTTATTAGTAAATATAAAAAATGGAAGGAAATTTCTTAATATATAAATACGTTATCAATTTTTACTGTAATTATGTCTTAGAGAGCAATTTAATATTTTAATTCTCCTATACACTGAACTCAATGGGAAAAATTCAGTATCGCTTTAATTTATATAACTAACAAAAAACTTTAAATATTTTAATATATTGTAGACACAGTACTAGACATTTTAGCTATTTCTTAATTTAACATCCAGAGGATTATTTTATAATGTTCTGTCTTATCTGTCAATGTGATATATATTCATAAATACAATTTTTGGAAATAATTCAGAACATAAGGGACTTGTAGTAACAGAAGAGCTTTCTCTGATAACATAGCTCATGCTAAGTCATAGCAATTTTAGAAGAGTCTTAAAAAGCAATGAGAATTTGCACGAAGCTTATAAACTGAAATGCAGCAATGCCGAGGCAGCCATCACCTACCATGTTTAATACTGAATCCAATAGGTGGGCATGAATAAATTAAAAGACTGACCTATAAATACAATTCACCAACAACAGGTTTAACCACACTATTTCATCTGAATACATCCCCCTTCCTTAATCTGCACAATCATGCACTGTGTATTTAATACCTTTGAAGTATAAAATATATCTTCCCTTTTCACAGTGCCATCTTCAATCTTGCTTCGAATGGCCTGTCCCACCTCTTCTTCATTTTGGTAGAAGTGAGAACAATCAATGTGGCGGAATCCAACATCTATAGCTATTTTGGTAGATTCCATAGACTTTTTCTTGAGATGCTAAAGAAATAGAAATAAACAGTATTTAAACATATCTGTGGTTATGTTAGTATAGGCAATAACTTTTATAAGAAACAATTTCCCTCGTGTTTCCATTTAGTTCTGCTTGGAGTGATGGATCCACCCACATTTTACTGGGTCTTTCCTACTTCAATGATAACATTCGTAAGAAATCTAAGTTTCCAGATATTAGCTGAGTCTCATCTGAAAATAGTGACTCTTGTAACTTAGAAGCTATGTTAAACTTCTAAGCAGTTAAATAATATACACATCACAAATAAATATGCACAATGAAGATGGATCCTCAAAAGACATAGATTTATACAAAGAATCTATCCAGATCAATCACAAAGGAAAATTTCAAGAAGTTGTCAGATTTTACAACAAAATTCATAATTTTAGGAAAATTATAAAGCAAAATTTAAATTATTATCTTGTCTACCAAGTGTGGTTAAAAAGTAAAAAATGGTGAACTAGACATGTTTATTTATTATTCACTAATTAAAATGCACCCTTTATTTCACACTTTAACTTTGATGATAAGAGGAATAGAGTAACTGTAAACATTCTTTTATGAAACAGTGTTAAAGGTTTTTCAGGCAAATAATAATCATAATGTTTCTTAAAAAGAAAAAGTTAAGCAGATGATGGCTGCCCTAAAGGAAAAGTCTCAGAGGGAAGTAGCAAGAGATCTTTTGAATGTGTGTTATGACTTTGGGAGCTCCTACAGACACCTGTGTGACGATGGCTGTCCTGGATGGGAGAGAGGGAAACCATGAAACTAGTATGAAAATACTTCCATGTTTTATCAAGCACTTCAGAAACCAAACATGGGAACTCATCAATTGGATATATATGACTCTTCTTAGCCTTGTAACCTCATAGAAATCTAAAGGTAAGTATTTTAATTATTAAATCAAGAATTAAACACCACTACTGAAAGAGAAAAGTAATCATCATTTTATATATATGCAAACCCTGCAAACTTCAGTAACGACTTCGGAAGATACGCACACTGCTACATAGTGTCATAATATCATGAGACTAACTAGCTGCTTTTTTACTTTAAGCCCTAGCCCACAAGACACATCCCAAACCTGGCATCCTTACTGGGGTCATGAACTTGTGATTGGACTAGTTATAGGCCGCTTAAGAAAAAATTAAACAGATGTAGAATTAAACTGGCTACTAATGACTTATCCTTATATCTATAGATTAGATTAATCTCTCTATTGTCATCAGAGAAGGTAATCAAGATATATTGTATGAGGGACTGAACGAGGACGCAATCCAACCAGATTCTCTGAATGGGGCCGGATTCTCTGAATGTGGCTGGCCCGGAGTCTTTCTGAAAAGCCATTGACTATGACACTGGGACTTGTTTCCTCTGCATATACTGGATTTTGCGGATCCAGTCTGTTTGGACTCTCACCTTCCTGGACCTGGAGGGAGGGGGGAGGAACTTGAACTTCCCACAGGGCGGGAGACCCTGACTGCTCTTAGGGATGGAGAGGGAGGAGGAGGAGAGGGAGTGGGGGGAGTGAGAAGGTGGTGGGAGGAGGGGCAGAAATGGAAACTTTTATAATTTAATAAAATTACTTTTAAAAAAAAAGATATATTGTATGAGATAAGAATCTATTCTTAACAAAAGGGAAAAAAAAGTTAAAAAGGCCATAGATCTGAAAGAGAACAATGATTCATGTATATCCAGAAAAGTGAGAGCTACTTTTAGGAGTTTTGTAGGAGACTAAAACAAACTGTGGGGCTAACATAAAAATTAGCATATAGATAAATTGGATGGACTAAACTCATAGACGTGAATTCATTCTCCAAATGATTCTCAACCAAGGTCCTAAATAAGAATAAGAAAAAGCACAGGGTTTTCAATCAGTGACACTGGGAACACTGAATATCCCCACACAGAGGCTAGAAATGTGACTGAAATCTGCTACCTAGTAGTAACATTAATCAAAACAAACAAAGACATTAATATCAGAACTGAGATGATAAGACTACTATCAAGGACATGAAGGAATCTCTTCAAAACATCACATAAGCAATTTTAGACTTTGTCCTCCAAAGCACAGAACAAAATAGCAAAAGTACACAAGTGACAAAATACCAAGTTAAAAATTGTTTGCATAATAGTGGAAACAGTCAACAGTGTAAAGAAAGCAATCGACAGAAGAGGAAAAAATGCCAATCAATTATTTCATAAAAACTAATATCCAGAATTTATATCAAACTCAGTAAGAACAAAAATCAAGCAATTGCACATAAAAATGCATTAATGGATTGAATAAACATATTTCAATAGTTAGCAAATATAATGGCTACGTTATATATATTATTAGATAGGGTTAATAACTAAGTTTTAATTTTTCTTCTTTTCTGGGAAGCAGATCAAACAGAAGGAAAATCTTTGGTATTCAGACCAGAATAGTGAATGATCACATGATCAAACCTGGACACACAGTCTGCCTTTCTCTTCTTACAAGGCATAGCTCTAACCTGGTGAAGCAGTAGAACCCTCCAGAATTGCACAGGAATTGGTAACTTTCATTCTTTTAAGTTTGTATTCATTCCAGTCCTCACCAGCCCAACACCAGCCCTGTTACCTCTTCAGTCACATAGGTGCCAAAGCCCAGTACAGGAATGGAGTGACCATCATTTAATTCCATTTTCTGAGCTTTGGAACTCATCCTCACTCACTCCTCTGACTTAGAAGACTCTCTTTTTGTGCTTTCAGAAGGCAGTGAACAGTGCAAAAAGTATAGTTCCAAATGTGTGTGACTAATCAGTAACCAGTGGTACGGAGGCGGAGCAGGTTACAGCAGTATCCTCCTTATAAGGAAAGAATTGACACCAGTCCACTTATTTTTATACAAAAGAGAGCTTGTTAGAAACTCCTACACAGTGACCACCAAATGCTTTTATTTAATAAATTTTGTCATTGGAATACTCCATTCATTATTTAAATCACTGCAGGAGACTGTTCATTGACCAATTCTAGAATAGAAAACTTGAGGTGTCTACTTTCTTAGTTTTTCTTGTTACGAAGGAGACTCTCATTGTTCGGACACCATGCGACAATCCAGAGTATTTCAAAGCCTACAATGGTCATCTTTGCTTCTCTTCCATTTTTATTTAGCTCATTTTTTTTAGAAATAATGTCTACAATACTTGAAATACTTTTCTACATAGAATGATCCCCAGTTCCCTGTGAAGGTGATCAGGATACCTTGTTCTTTTGTCCACTTTCTCTTTCTGTTATCTCCTTTCTGTATTTTGTAGTTTTAATGTAGCTTTCTGTTTTTGTGCTTTATGCTTCTTGGAAAAATGAAAAATTGAAGACATATCATTATATTTTATTTCATAGAATATTTTGGAGATTAAGGTGAAATTTAAGATTGATTTAAATAATGGAAAGTAACATAAAATAGGGATAAAACAGGGATAGAATTAAACAAACATATTTATTAATCCACATGGAAACTGCCACACTCATAAAAGCTAAACTAAGAAGAGAGTTTATGTGTCTAAAATACTGGTATTGATCCAATCTATGTTTTTACTGAGAACAATTTGCCATAACCATCAACAAATTGCTAGGTAATTAGTTCTGAGAGACAAATGACTCATCTCTATATTGTGTAAAAAAATTCCTTTCACAAAGTCACATGGGGGAAATATAAAGATAGATCTTTATTTTCTTGCATTCAGCACTATGCAAAATATCTTCATTCTTTGTACATTGTTAGGAGAACATTCTGCTATTTATCCCAGCACTCAGGAGGCAGAAACAGGCAAATCCCTGAGTTTGAGGCCAGTCTGGTCTACAGAGCAAGGTCCAGTGCAGCTATGGTTGCACGGGTAAACCTTGTCTCAAAAAAAAAAAAAGTAAGTAAATAAATAAATAAGATTTTGAATAGTCACTCTGGTCTGGTAATCATGAGAAGACACTGCCTTATTTAAATCATTTTTGTGGAGAAAATTCCTTACCTTTTTTTTTAAAAAAAAAAAAAGACAAACTATCTTTTTTCATTGTACATACCAACCCAAGTTCCCACTGCCTTCCCACCTCCCATTTCCTCCACAAATCCCACCCTGCCCCCCATCCACTCCTCAGAAAGGGTAAGGCACATTGCTTTGGGGAAGGTCCAGGGCCCTCCCTACTTTATCTAGGCTGAGCAAGGTATCCATCCAAAGAGAATAGTTTCCCAAAAAGCCAGCCCAAGCAGGAGGGATAAATCCTGGTGCCACTGACAATGGCCTCTCAGTCTTGTTTCGGACCCAAGTCTCATGCTGCTCTCCCATTCATGGTGATTCAGAAACCAAATGCCCTATTTGTCTGTAGCAAGTTTCCCGTGGACATACTTAATACAACATTTGTTTCTGAGTTTTTGAAAACATGGATGTGTCATCACAAAACATAGAGAAGGTTCTGAAAGTCATGTTCTTAGATTAAGAAAAGAACCTTCAGAGAAAAGCACTATTGCATAGAAGAACTAATAGCAACTCAAAGATTTTTAGTATTTATCTGCATAAAAGTGGTACATGCAGAGCGTCTTAGAATCAGTAGTCCGCGCCGAGCTTGGCGCGGTTTGAGGCAGGCGAGAAACTCCTCTCCGGGCCTAAGAGTGAACTGTTACTTCCAGATCCAAGAAGACCCAGTAAGGAATCTTAGTGATGATGTCCTGCGACTTACGTAATTAGCTCCCAGTATGTCCTTTTCAGTGGCTATGTCTCCTAGATCAGACTTTCTGGGCAACTCTCACGTGCTGTGGTCAAGGAGAGTGATGGGACCGAAGGACTCACAGAACCACAAGCTGCATCAAAAGTGCCAAATTCCTAACAGAGAGCTCTCCCTAAGTTAAACCTTAACAAGTCCCGAACTACCAAGAAAGTTCACTGCAGTTTTCTTGAGCAGATTGTGGATTATATCCACCCCCAACCACCATCACCACCACCACCACCCCTGCATGCCACTTTCTCCACCTCTGCTGAAACAGCTAAGGGAGACTCTAGATGGGGCAAAGCTGCTAGGAACCTGACATCAGAGCCCCCTAGTCACCTCTCCATTGCGAGGCTGGGATGCATCATGATCGCCCCCTCGTGGCGTGGCCAGAACAAACAGCCACCAGGGAAAAGTTGCTGGGCCAACAGTACCTATGTAGTTCTGAAACTGAAGTCTTTAAGATCAAGCAACAAAATTCACATATTCTAAATATTAATCCTCTTAGAGTATCAGAAATACTTATTGAGATATTTTCCCAATGTCTATGTTCATTTTTACAAGACATATTTTTATGAACAAATGCTTCCACCGTGTGTGTGTGTGTGTGTGTGTGTGTGTGTGTGTGTTACTCTGGTTTGGTTTTTGAAGCAGGTTCCTATGTAACTCAGCTAGCGAGTTATGAAGTCCAGACTAGCACGAAATTTCAGTTCATCCTGCCCTAGTCTCCTGACTACTGGGATTCTCGGCGTGTGTCACCGCACCCAGCTGATTTCTTGTTTTGTTTTTAAGTTTTGTGTGTGTTGAGGCAGGCTCTTGTGTAGCTCACAGACGGGCCTTGAACATGCCACGTAGCTGAGGATGACTTTTAACTTCCAAACTTCCTTTCTCTGCCTTCCAAGTGCTAGAAATACGGGTGAGTGCCGCCAAGCCTGGATCTGCTGTTATTGTAATGGAAATTCTTCATGACTGTTCTCTATACTTTGTTATTGCCTACAGAATTGCTAACTACGTCTGTGTGGGCATATAAACAGGAAACCTTGTGGGATTGAGGGAAGTATCAAAAGGGAACAGCAAGGGATAGTGAGGAACATCAAAAGAGAAACATTGAGACAGATCTTTAGGAAAACACCAAGAGAGCACTGGGAAGAGCATAGGAAGAATAAATCGAACATGTTATAAAAATTTATGTGGGCTATTTTATTTCATTTATCCTCAGAGCTTTTTTAGTCAGTTTTTACCTGCTTTAGCATTCCTTCTGAATCCTGAGAGGCTTAAGGGGGCTGGCACCCCAACATAAACATTAATAGATAAATTCAAGGAACTCTGGAGAGTCAATTGGCTAACACTCTCTCCATTTTTTTGATCCACCAGCCCCAGAAATTCCCTTTTCTGTCTTCTTGCCCCTCTCTATAAGGCTACCTCTGAAGCAGAATTAATAAAAACTCAGAGAAAGAAATTGGGGTTCAATCTGAAGGTCATAAAAGCAAAACAGTCAGCCACTGGCTCTTCTCTCTTCCTCAGTCTGAAGTGACAATCATACCTCCAAGAATCTCAGAATGAGGCTGAGTCTGAGAACTGTCTCCTCCTATTTTATAATTTTTTCTAGTTCTGGAATTAAAGGCATGCACCACTGCGACTAAAGTCACGAACTGCCCTGTTTCTCTAATAACTAGTGTAGCTACTGGGATTAAAAGTGTGTGTTATCATTGCCTGGTCTATGAGACTGAGCAGTGGGGCTGTTTTACCTGAAGATAAGACTTCAGGTAAGCTTTATTTATGAAATGCCACTACATTTAAGGTCAACATAAGAGCCAGTGGCTGGTTGTTTTGCTTTTCTGATCTTCAGATTGAACCCCAATTTGTATCTCTGAGGTTTTTTGTTTGTTTGTTTGTTTGTTTTGTTTTGTTTTGTTTTCGGGTTTTTTTTTTTTGCATGCTTCACTCTTCAGTCCTCCAATGACTCCATGACTAATCCCAGTCAGTCAATTGTCAACTTTGTCCTTTGGTTCAAGTGGTTTTATTGGCCATTGGAATAGCCAAGCAAACAATTCTCCTGCAACATACACCTGCCATTTTCAATTGGATATCATTCTTAGACACAAAAGTATGCTTCTGGTGTTGTAGGGTAGCCTCCAGAGAAGATCACTTAGACAGTCTATAGCCATTTGAAAGTCTCTATCCAAGCCAGGTGGAACTACATTCAGGTAATTGGGGCCCAAGTGTAATGCTAAACATTTAGAGTAAATGAGCAAAACAAAACCTATATCCTGTTCAAATCTTGGAGATTTATAAGAAGACAGTTTAACAAAAGCCAAGATAAGTTAGCTGAGACATTGAACTTGAGTTCCTAGAATGGAGCTGCGTAGTTTTCCATTAGGCTTCTCATCAAGGAAGTCAAATTCTAGTTAAACCTCAAATGACCTCAGCAAGCACACAAGATGAAGGACTCTCTGCCCTGTTTCCCTGGCACACTGAACTCTCTTGTTTTGACTTGCATGTTAATTTTGTTATACACATGTCTGCACATGGCCATATTGACATTGAGTCTGTGATCATGATATAAAGGTCTAGGTTTTTGTTGTTGTTGTTGTTGTTGTATAATTATTCCTTTTTAAGAGATGTAAATTAAATAATAATGAAGCAATAATATGAGAAGTATGGGAAAATTCCAGAAGACTGACAACACCTAATGCTGGAAGACTCTCTACAAAAGATGTCCTCATTCATTGGTGGTGGAGGTGCATAATGATTCAGCCACCTTAGAAGATAATTTGATTATATATTTTTAACATAATCCTTTATTGATTCTTTGGGAATTGAACATCATGCACCACAATCCTGCTCACCTACTGGTCCCTCCATGTCCACCCCTCACTCCCCACCAATGGAGCCCCCAAAATTAACTTAAAACAAAACCAAAACAAAAAAATACCTTGCTCCCCCATATTTCCAGTTCCTCTTCTTTCATCCTAGTGACATCAGGAACTGTTGTGTGTCACAAAGTCACCCTTTTGTCTAGTCAGCCCCACCTGCAAAATGTTCATTACAATAAGTCATTAGTCTGATTCAAGGCCTCTGGCACACTATTAATCTATTGATCAATCTATTGATCTTTAAAACTACTCTCACATATCATATTAGATCCTGCAGTTATTGTTCCTCGGGAAGGATGAAGCCCTTCATGAACTTAAGCAGGTCATAGATGGGATGTTAGGATGGGACAACCCAAGGCCCAGAATGTGGGTCTTGGTGGTAACTGAGCTGGTTGGTTCAGACCACTGAGACAGACCCCTCAGGTGAGGGCCAGAGCCAGATGTGCCAGCTCTCCCATACTCCTAGTGAGGGATGGGGTCATTTCTCCCCAGTGCAGGGGTCAGATCTCCCATGGAGAGTAGGATCACTCTTGTTGCTGTATCTAACTAGGGACACAGTCAGTTATCCAAGGGCCAGTGAGAGGTGGGGCAGCTCAGCACAGCCATCGGAATTCCTGAGTGCAGAGGCCAGCTTTGTAGTCCAAAGCTGATCTTTAGGTGGCATTTTTCAGCTTAGTGATGTTATCATAGTACTGGAGGAATCATAATTGTGGGGACCCATCCTCTTTTGGAGACTTCAAAGGTCACTGTTAGGCATGCTTATAGCTCACTACAGAAAACTGATAGAGACTCAAACCCAAAAACATTTACAAGAAAGTAGATGAAATATTTTTCTAGCATTAGTACTCTATATGACCATTAATATCATGACAAAAAGTTGAAAAAATATATATGTATGTATTTTATTTATAAGGTATATATATGTAAATATAAATTTTGAGATGTAGTTATACTGTAAGAAAAACTGTTCAAGAGTCAAAATAAAGCCAAAAAATTATGACATTAGTGGCAATAAAATAGTCCTTAAATATTTGGTTTTCTTCTGTCCCATATCAGGTGGCTCTTCTGGCATAAGACAGAGATTTTGAATTTTATTTTCATAAGCATGTTTGGGTTTAGAGAAAGAGAGAGTCACACTCTAACCCTAAAGACAGCTTTAGTCTCTAAGTGAATGGGGACTACAAAGAGACCTTTTGCATTAAATGTCTGTAGAAAATAACAGAAACAAATATTTGAGAAGATTTATAAAATTTTATCCTGTTTGAAATGTGAAATACCAATAGGCCAATTTACTCAAATTGGGAATTTTTTTCCTGAATGATTTGTCCTTTTTCTTCAGATTCCTTATTTGTCTGGTGTCTTTGGAATCCTTAGCTGGATATCTTTATTCTCCGGAAAAGACAAAAACAAAACTCTTCCCTGACCCTAATTTTGTGGAAGTTCCATTATAGCAAATTATATCTGATCAAATGAAAAACATTTGTTAGTTTTATAATTAGTTTAGATTGGACTGATTGAATGAAGTTTGTTTAAATATTATCTCTTCTAATCAGGGAATGTTTCTTGTTCAAATCTATTCTTTATCAATTTTGATGGTATCTGTAGCTTTTCTTCTGTGGAAAACAAAAGCAAAAACCTTTCCCTAGTGTAACACATATCCTAGTTTCCATTCTAAGGTCAGTACATCTTTAAAGTATAAGGGCTGATATAATTTCATAGTTTTTTCTACTATCAAATGTCTCTCCACTGCTGTCATTCCTTTCTCATTAGCATTTAGAAAATTCAAAGTTAATAAAGCATAATACAATTACTTCTTGAAATCTTTATCATCCCTTTATGTTTATTTAACATCCTTTAGAGCTTGATTTGATCTTACTAATACTGACTGCCTTGTGGGATTGTTTGGTATACCTGTAATGTGCTTTATATCGTAATAAGCAAAAAACTGTTTCATTTTCTTAGAGACATATGCTGGAGGATTGTATGTCTTAATTTGTACAGGTATACCTATGGTGGTCATAACTTTCAGCAGATGTGTAATTACTGAATCAACCTTTTCCATACTCAAAGCAGATGACCACTGAAAACCTGAATAGGTATCAATGGTGTGGTGTACATATTTTAGTTTTCCAAATTCTGCAAAATGGAACACATTCGCCTGCCAGATTTCACTCCATATAATACCCCATGGGTTATTTTCTGCATGTGGTGGTATTTGGTTGTATAAATAACAAGTTGGACATTTCTTTATAATCTCCTTGGCTTGTTGCCATGTAATGGAAAAGGTTTTTTTAAGCCTTTGATATTGACATGATGTTTTTTATGAAATTCTGAGGCATCCAATACATTTCCAATCAATTATTGATCAGTTTCTTCATTACCTTTTACTAGAGGACCTGGCAGACTCCTATGGGAGTGTATGTGTAATGTATATAGGGTGGTTCCTATTCCTGATTGTATTTTGTAACTGAAAAATAATAAAGTCAATTCTGTATCATCTGGTATAAATTCAGTGGTTTCAATAGACAAAAAACTCTTTCTGCAAATTGTGAATAGATAACTATGTTTAGAGGTTCCTTAAAATCCCAGAGTCCCATGAGGATAGCACACATTCTGACTTTTAGACAGAATCATAGGGGGTTTGATTCACTTTACTTAAATTTTCTGATTTGTAACCTGCCTTTCCTGATTTATTTGCATCAGTATAGAATATAGGAGCTCCAGTTATTGGTGCTTCCCATACAATGTGAGGAAGGATCCGGTTATTTCTCTTTATAAATTGAATTTTCTTGATAATCTCTTTTAAAAAGCTAATGCAGACTCCTTCCAGTATTCACTTTATGCCCATGATTTTTCAATTTTATCTTTACTGAATGATACTACAATTTTTGTTGGGTCTTTTCTTGCATTCAATTTTCCTTTTAAAATGAACTTAGAGACCTTTTCCATATAAGATCTATTATTTTTACTCAGTTTATGTGGTAAAAAGATCAATTCAAAGAAAATATCTTTTTTGCATTAAAATTCTTGAAGGTGCATGTTTGGAGAGTAATATGACAAGAATGCAGTTAAGATTCAGATCTACATGATGCACATGTGCCTTAGTAATTTCTCTTAGACAAAAACCAATTCTTTTGCAGCTTCAGCTCATAATTTCCTGGGACTATTAAAATCCTTGAAACCATCTAAGGTTTTGTTTAAATTAATCAATTCATCAGGTTTTATCCCAATAGTGGGCCAAAAATGGAAATATCTTTTAGCAATCTTAAAAGTCTTTAGTAGTCTATAATTTATCTCTTCTAATCTGCATCTTTTGATGTTTACTTTTTTGTAGAAATTATTTCATAGCCTAAATAACTAATAAAATCTCCTCTTTGTAATTTTTCAGAAGCAATTTGTAATCCTCAAGAAGGCAAAATTTTCTTTACTTTTCAAACATTGTTTCTAAAGTATCTACATTTGAATAAGATAGTAAAATGGCATCCATGTAATGATGAACTATAGATTCAGGAAATTGTTTATATATCATTCCCAGTGGCTTCTCTACAAAACAGATGCACAGGGTGGGCTATTTTACATTCCTTGTGGAAGAATCTTCCATTAATATTTCTCAGTAGGCTGAGAATTATTTTACATTGGCACTGTGAAGGCAAATTATTGTCTCTCATTGTCTTGTAAAGGTATAGTGAAGAAGCAATATTTTAAATCAATAAGTATAAGAGGCCATCCTTTAGGCAATAGAGAAGGAAAAGGAATTCCAGACTATAGAGAACCCATTGCCTAAATCACTTTGTTCAATTCTTAGATCTGTTACAATTCTCCATTTTCCAGATTTCTTTTTAACCACTACCCGGTTTCTCTGGCTAACAAGAATGGTTATTGGGATTAAAGGTGTGCATCACCACTCCCTGGCTGGTTTGGTTGACTATTGTGACTAGCTTTGCACTCTGATCTTTAGGCAAGCTTTATTTATTAAAACACAAATAATATGCCACAGTGTAGACAGATCTACCAGGCCAACTCAATCTGATTGCACAGTTCCAGGCCAGTGACTGACTCTGCCTCAAAAAATATCATTATGTATAGCATCAGGAGAGCAACATTCAAGGTTGATCTCTGACCTCATGCATGTATCCATGTGCATGTGTTTACACTCATAAACATGATCAAGTGCATGCATACACATGTGCACACACACACACAGGGGTATTGTTAAAAAAATAATTTAAAAATTGTTAAAAACAATTTTATATAATAATTTCAAAGTATTTTCAATGAAATTACAAAGGCTATATAATGTCATATTGTTTTCTCTCTCTCCTCTCTCTCTCTTCTTCTATTTTCAAGACAATTATTTTAATTAATATAACCTACTAAAGTTACTCTGCAATGATACCTACATAAACAAGTACGAGTGGCCAGTGACATTGGATGGTAATGTATTCCATTCCAGCCCAAGACTCTTTCATGTAGAATGAATTGTAAAAGGAGAATGAAATAGCCATAGCTAAACAAGTACAAAAGAGACAAGTGTTCATAAAGTCAACACACATAGAAGTCAACTTGATAACAATGTTTAATGAAATGTCCCTTTACTCAGAAAGTCCAAACCTTTGAGTCATGGTCAAAGTTCTCTGTCTGTTGATTCAGAGTTGAAAAAAAAATTCAAGGAGAGATACCAGCATTCTTTCAAAGTTTTGCTTTCACAGTCTGTTGAAAACTAATCTCATGAAAGACTTTCATAAGCAGAACCTTAAAAAAATCTTCTTTGGCTAAAAGATTCATCAAGGTACATTTTCATCTAAGGTTTCATGATGAAGTGGGGTTAGCAGTCATTTCCAATTTGTTTTTTGAACTAAATCATTAATGGAATCTAAAAAGGGAGATATGTTAGAACTTGACCACTATTTTTTTACTTATTGAATTTGCACAGCTTAGCAAGACAGGAATGTCTAGATACAGACTGATACTATACCATTTATTAATTTTATCTGGACATGCATTTGTAAAATTTTCAGGAATAAGACTATATCTCATTAATATTAAGTCTGATTACCCTTCACCCATGTCAGGTAACTCACAACTGTCTACAACTGCAGTTCCATGGAATACCGCACCTTGTTCTAGCCTTGAGGCCTCATACCTGTACCCCCACACAGACATACATACATATATACATATTTAACATGCATACATACATACAAACATAGAAATTAAAACAAATCTTTCAAAAATATAAGCAATGAAGACATTAATTTAAATCTACATGAAACTCAGTGTTTTATTTAATACAAATGAAAGGAAATAATAATGTTCTGAATCAGAAAAACAGTTACATGAACACACTAATGTCACATAGAAATATTTATTGGCATAGTATTTTTTGGTAGTATTTTTATTGTGAAGAAAACATTCTTAAAAATAAAACACACATCATCTCTACTATTTAAATTTGTTTATAGTACCCTTGTGTTCAATGTGGCAGCTGGTGCCTTTAATATCACCATTTTTTTTTTCATTTAAAAGTGAGGTAAGAAAAAATCAGCATTTTAGATATTACTCTTTATGCATAACTTATGTATATGTTCTATAATTTTAAGAAAACTGACTTATGAAGAGGAATATAATCAAGATGAGTTTGCATTTAATGATACATAGATTTGGTTCATATTACCAAAGTTAATAAAAATGAAAATAAGTTATAAAATATTTCTTATTTTTTAATTTTAATTTGTGAATGTGCATGTGAATGTCTCTCTCTCTCTCTCTCTCTCTGTGTGTGTGTGTGTGTGTGTGTGTGTGTGTGTGTGTGTGTGTGTGTTATACATCTGGTGGTCTGAGGAAGACCTGTGAGAGTTGTTATCTCCTTCCACCATGTGGATTCTAGGTCTCAATCAAACTCAAATCATCAAAGTCCCCACACCAATTTCTGGGAATTGTTTTCTCTAATGTAGTCAATCTTCCTAAAATATTTTGTTTTTATGTTCGTCTTTGACAGTTTTCCATTTCAAAATATTTTTTAGCTTATGTGTGAATGTTTTGTCTATATGTATGTCCATGCATCACTTCTCTGGTGCCAGCAGATGCAAAAAGAGGATGTTGGATGCCCCAGAACTGGAGTAATAGGCAGTTCAAAGCACAATGTAGGTGCTGGGACTTGAACCCAACTCTGCTGCAAGAATAACCAGTGCTCTTAACCAATGACGAATCACTCCAGCTCCATGAGGTGTTCCTTTGTTTTACCTGTATATGATGACACATGTAACTGAGTGGAGCACCCTCAGAGGTGATACTGGCACAGCCACCCCTCTCTTGGTGGTGAGGAAAGGCAGGACTTCTTGCTACACTAGCAGTTGCATTGTCCTTGAAATAGATAACAAGATGCACACAACCAAGACTGCTTCATCTAAAGGTAACATGTCTGTGACGATAAATTGAAGCATTACCATTTTTCAGTATGTGCATAGACTGGCATATCTTCTTGATGAATGGGCTGTGCTACATGATTATAGAGGTTCCTCCAAAGCAACTGAGAACCTAGATAACATACTATAACCCCTGAAAGCAACACATTTCGATTGGATTGTTAGCAAGCTATGATGTCAGTTGTGTGGTCCTTGGTCTGGGCAATAAGACAAGTAACTGAGCAGGCAGTCCAGGAAAAAATAAATTTGTATGAATAAGAGAGGATGTCCAATGAGGAAAAGACATGTGGATGAATGGGTTATCTGTACAAACAATGAAAGTGCTGACGCAATATCCTGAGTACACATCTAAGCTGTGATAATGAAAGGAGTGACCCAAGTAGTGGGTAGCATAAGACAGGATTACAGCAGCCTTTAAAACATATCACAAGGTGGTTTCCAACTTGATACATGAGACAAAAGCTTAAGGATTCACTAGTGTCGGGAGAATATAATCACTGCTACTGGTCATGCTTCAATAGCATCATTGTTTGTCAAGGTATTGAAAGTTGCACCCACCCTTAGCTGAGGTGCTATTGATAGCTGACAACTGGTTGGGGAGGGAGAGTCAGTTTTCATTACGTGTGTGGCACCTGGTAAGTGAGTCATGCAGAGTATTTGGGAAGCACAAACTGAACTCCTTTTTAAAATTAAAAATACAAAAGAATACATGAAGTTTGGAAGGGTTGTGGGTGAGTATAGGAAGAGTTAGGGGAAGTGGAGAAGTTAAATATGTTCACAATATATAATATTAATTGTGGGACTCCCAATGAAGAAAATAAAAAGGTATCTTGATTGAGGGAGTTATTATGGGGCTAGCAAAGAAAGACCTGGCACTAGGGAAATTCCCAGGAAGCCACAAAGATGACCTTAGCTGAGACCCTAAGCAATAGAGGAGAGAATACCTGAACTGTCCTTCCCTTGTAATCAGATTGATGACTACCTTATTTGTCATCATAGAATCTTCATCCAGCAGCTGATGAAAACAGATGCAGAGATCCACAACGAAGGAAGGAGTAAAATAGCACCTAATATTCCAACACCACCACAACTATCAATTCTTCCCAATATGGAAGATCTGAGATTTTAATCTTAGTTGCAAATTAATAAAATCGCTTAATATGTTTTGTACATGGCAGTAGAAACTGTGAAACTTCTGGATTAGAGACAAGTGAGAATTTGTTACTCGTGGCAACATCTGTAACCAAATTAAGGTCACTTTTGAGTCAGTTCCTGCTTTTTTAGTTTCCAGAACATGAAATGAAGCAATTCAATAGCACATGAACATTCAGTAAGATGAGTAAAAAGAGGAAAACCTTTGAGTATTGGGAACCCATATTATTTGCAAAAGACAGTAAGCAAGGCTGCCTCTTTGACAAAAAGTTTAGCTGTTTTCTTCATTAGACATGCTTCATATTTCCTTGGAGGAAGCTACTGTATCTATACACTAAGACTGTTCAATATACATACTTCTTGAATAAATGTAGAATGAAGGACAGTCAATCCCTTCACATGTAAAAATAATGTAAGAAATCCTAGGAGGTAGATACTTATATGGTCCTACGCCTCAGCATAGAACACATGTCAATTGTTAGTGCTAGAAGATGTTATGGCAGTTACTTCTAAGTGTGTATCCCCTTAGAAGCTGACCACACCAGTGGAAGTCCACACCTCCAGATATTTTTGGTAGCACAAATTGATCTTGAGAAGTTTTTTGTTTTTGTTTGTTGTTTGTTTGGTTGGTTGGTTGGTTATCTTTTTAAAACACAAAGTTGGATGGGTAGGAAAGGGGAATGTCTCTGGGAAGAGTTGGGTAAATTTGAGCACAATGCATATGAAATTCTCAAAGAACTGACTTTTTAAAAAAAGAAATGCAAAGATCAAAATAAGTAAATAGAAAAACAGAGAAACAGAAAAAGAAGAAAAACAAAAAATAAAACTTCAAAAAGTAAAATTTAAAAGCCTACCGTTTTTTTTTAAGTATTACTTTTTAATTATGTGTATGTCTTGGGGAAAGAGGTAAGTGCACATAAATACATGTGCTCAAATAGACCAAAAGAGGGATTCAGATGTCCTGGAGCTGGAGTTACAGGCAGCTGGGAGGTGCCATGGGTGCTGGGAATCACATTGCTAGAGCAGTTCACACTCTTCCCCTCTGAGCCTTTTCAGTACACCCCCTCCCCATTTCTCACTGAAAGCTTCAAGTCTAATTTTGTTAGCAGCCTACTTCTTCCAGTAGACTTTTATACTCAGAACACTGATATGTAAACTTAGCCTAATTTTTCCTGTTTTTTATAAAACAATGGCTTGGGGGGGGGGATATTCAACAAACTTTTACTATGGAGAAGAAATAGCGCATGCCACTGCCAAACCTGCTTTGATAACTAAGAAATGTGCTAGTAAGACCCTTTACTTCATGTTCCAAAAAGGGCTCTAAAATTCTTGGGTAATGTTCAACAACCTGAACAAAACACATCTTAAAAATTTATGAACCATGTGTAGAAAATGATTTTATTTTTGTAAACAATAATGCAGACCTGAGATTGCGTAAAATCAAGAAAGATAGATCAAATATTTTCTTTTGTTCTCTGCAATTTGTGTATTTTTAATCATCAGGAAAAATAAATGTAATCACTTGAGGTTCATAGTTTTCTGACATTAGACAAGCACCTGGAGGCAGGAATCCTGCTTCTCAACCACTCCACCAAATATAGATACACATTGTCTGGAGGAAGGAGAGTTTCTGTAATGTTTAACAGCTCGTGCTCAATACTCTTCTGAATATGGATAGTAAGGGTGATCCACTGCACTGAAAGAGAAGAAGAAACATGTGTTTGTTCACAAGTCACACTTCTGATAGACAAAATGAGGATAGGCATGATTTGAGAAACTAAAAATACTTCGGTGGACCCTGTCTTGCTAAATGAAATGGAACACACCATTGACTGAGGTTGTGGATTAACTGATTTCATTATTTTTCTAGGAATTTATTATTATTATTATTATTGTGTTGTGTGTCTGTGTGTGTGTGTGCGCGCGCATGCACGCACCAAGACATGCCTGTGGAGATCAAAGGATAGCTTTGTAGAGTCAGTTGTCTTCTTCCACCTTCCAGGGGTTAAACTTGGTAAATGAAAGTCAGGAATGGATATGTTTTAGAACAATAGATGTAGCTTGGAAAAGGACTGGCATAGGAAATACGCCAATGGACACAGAGAAGAGGAAACTGAAAGAGAATTATGTTTTCCCTAGGACTTATTCATATCACCTTTGAGAGTCCATCTTCCACAAAGATTATTCAAAGTACACGTTATACTGCTTTAGTACGAACAAAGTTAGAATAGGCTTGATGCATTGCTATAAGCTCATTTTTATTGAATTCTCTTTTATTTCTTTTGATTTTAATATACATTAATAAGAAAACATTTTCATGTGTCTATTAGTATATCACGAGGCATGGGTAGTCTGCTCTCTGTGTCTAGTGGGCAGGTGAACCCTGAAGACATTTCAGTTTCCTGAAAAGCTGGCACTGGAAACAGAGTACCCACTTCCTTTATTTAAGACCCAAAGTATTTTTGTCTCAAGGTATCCTCCAAGACCCCTTGTCTAGGGTTGGGATGCTCCTCCCTCCCCCGCAAGAAAAAAACTCTGATTTGGAAGGAAGTAAGAAATAAAAAGGCTTAAGAGTGAAAACATTGTGCTTTTGAAAACAGGAAAGTTTCCATAATAAAAAAAACTGCCTGCTATGAGAAAAAAAAATAGCTAGAAGTTGATCCATAGGATCTGCCTCATCTTCCCCCGTGACCTGCATATAATAGAATTTCATATACTGTCCTGTTCTGTGAACTCTGTTCCCACAGCACTTTGTTTGCTCACAAGAAGAGAATGTTTTCCACCAGCCAAAAACTGTCAAGGATAAGATGCATTTCCTCTTCTCAGCTGTACAGCTTAGTGTGCTCAAAGACATTATTGAACAGCCTCCCTGTTTTCCCATTCCCATGGAGCCAAGAGATCTTCTGTGTCCTGAGTACATCGAGTGATAAGAATAGTCTGATTTTTTTAAGAATTTCTCTCTCCCTCCTTTGAACACTGAGCTATCCAGAATAAGGAAAACTACCCAGAAGATTAGTAAGAGCACTTTCGAGCAGCAGAGTCTAGTGTCCTTGATTCTGTTGATTCTTAAATTTGACTTCAATTCCTCACCACCAGTCACTGGTAGATCTCCATTTTCCCAGGTCTCTGCTGGATGCTGTAAGCACCCATTTTGATAATGTTGTCTCTGTCTTCTGGGCTTTGCTCTGCTTGGAAACCTCGCCCTAGGGACTCACTCTTCTCTGCTCAAGACTGTCTAGTAGGAACTATAGCTGATTCTTTCAACTTCTCCAGTTGAATTTTGCTGGATGTTTGTAAGCATCCAGTTTAGTAACACAACCTTTCTGCTGTCATTTGCCCTTTTACCTAGAAGTCTCACTGAGTAAATCCTGTGCTCTGCTCAGGGCCCTCTCTATTGAGAACTCAGGCTGGTTGTTTTAAAGATGCTCTCTCAGTCAGCTTCTGGATATTTTGAGTACACAATTTAATCATGTTTGCTATCTATCTATCTATTTGTTGCTACTTATAATTTTACTATGATTGTTTTATATATATATATATATATATATATGTACATATATATGCAATAATGTCACTCATGCAAAAAGCAAAAGCTTTCCTACATTGGTCATTGCCTGAACTCTATAGAACATCTTCATGGTTCACCTCCATGTTACAAAAAGCAAACTACCTATAATGCAGTCTAAAGGAGTTACTTACAATGACAGTTTCATAAATGGTAAATTTCTGTTGAGGCTATCAATCTCTTTCATGTCCTCTGAGGTCAATTCAAAGTCAAATACCTAGAAAGACATAGTCATAGAAAATAAAAATAATAAATAAATAAATAAGCCATTGAAGTGTCCCTCTACCTGGAAATATAAGGGTGATAGCAACAATGGTGACTTTAAGAGCAGAATTTTATTCACCATTGGCCTCCAGATGGCACAGGTCTCAAAACGTTTGGCTAAATATGGCAGGACCTTCCTTTCCCATTTCTTTCCTACTTTGATCCACTTCACAAAAGAAAGACTCATCAACCCCTAATCTTAAGAAAGGCAGGAAAAAGGAACTCCCAAATTAATTTTCAAATTTAGGCAAAATACTAGAATTAGTCTCACCAAAATTTGTTGAACTTTTTTTCATTTGCCATCCTGGAGTTTGATCCAGCTTTGAATATAACCCCCGCCCCAAGTCACAGAGCATAGTCTAACTCCTCTCAAAGACTTCATTGAGTTGAAGAAAAATCCTCCCCAGATCAATTGTTCAACCATATCACTTAATCATCTCATGTTCTCAAACATTATCTATGTCTATTCTTCTTAGTCAAAAGAACCTTTCTGATCTTATATAAATAATTTATATTTATTCATAATTACGTAAATTTAATATATCAATCTAAAAATTTATCTATTAAAGGTATCTGTGATGGTTAAAGTTAATAGTCAACTTGACAGAATCTAGAACCATCAGTGAGAAGAGTTGTAGGGCATGCCTGTGTAGGATCACCTTGGTTATGCTAATTGATATGAGAAGACCCATCCTGATTGTGGTTAGGATCATTCCCTGAGCAGGGGATCTTGGACTGCACACAGCAGAGACGTGCTGAGCATGCATTCAATCTTCTCTACATTTGACTGTGTAGGCAATGTGACCAGCTCCCTCAGGTTCCTGCCACTATAATTTCCCTGCGATGGTAGACTGTACCCTTGAAGTGTGATTCAGAATATACTCTTTCTTCTTAGAGTTGCTTTTGTCGGGATATTTTATCACAACAATAGGAAAAGAAAACAAGACACTGTCCATCCATCTGTTCACCAGGACCACATCTTAAGAACACATTCTTTAAGTAATATGGCTGCTATGTGGCACGTAATGCTGCTTGCTGAAACTTTGTTCCACCCCTGAGGTCCAGTGGTAGAAGGAGAGAAACAATTCCCACAAGTTATCCTTTGGTCACCCACTGTATGCTGATGAGTGTGCCCTCAAACACAAATACATATGGAAACTAAATAAAAGGGTAAATTTTTAACTTTATGAGATTCTAAACAACAAATGAAAAACCACTGACTGGTGGGAAAGACTAGATAGTGCACGTATGAGAAAGCAGTTAGGGAATAACTTTAATCATTGATTTCTTCATATGGTCAATCTATAAATTTATCTACCTCCTTTTCTGAACAGAAAACACCAATGATTAAAGGGGAAATGGCCATGTATGACATCCCATACCTCAGAAAGCACACCAGTGTATAACTATATAATTGAAAGTTAATGGAGAAACTCAGCAAGAGCCATGTCCAGAACTATGGAAGTGAATGGGGAAAAAAGCAAAAATGTACTAGTATAATCCAGTGGTTCAATCAACCAGCAATCCTATTTGGATTTAACCTCAATCCAACTATTGTCCTTAATACAAACAGGGATTTTTTTTAAAGCAAAGAATATAAAGAGCAAAAATGAAGTATTTAAAGCTCTCTACCATCTGAAAGGACTCCCACAACCAACTGAAGTAATGGCACTGAAATACACCTTGTTAAAAACTTGTGAAAGGCAAAGGCTTGAGTGGAGGAAACCCAGCATTTTACCAAATGCTTTCTCTGCAGCCCTTTTGAGCTGCTGTCTGTAGCACACAAGTGCAGGGTCGGGGGGGCGGGCAATGTATGAGAGCAAATAAATAGCAAGTGTTCCCATGTGAGGGAAATCGCCCCCCAGGTCTCATTCTGGAAAAATGTCTCTGGGCCCTTTACCTCGAAGTTCTCTTTGATTCTCTTCTCATTGAAGCTCTTGGCCAAAACCACCACACCCCTCTGTAGCTGGTAGCGCAGGGCAACCTGGCCTGGACTTCTGTTGTGTTTTTTTGCAATGGTCTTTAAGATAGGTTCCTCCAGAAGGTATGGGCTATTAGCATCGATCCTGAAAAATTACACACACATACTATCACGGAGATGACAAACCTGGAATGTACAGCCCCCTTAACCTATATTCCCAGACCATTAAAAGAAGTAAGTACAATATAGTGTAATTAAAACAGAATTTTGTGAGTATTCATAGAGATTTATTTTTATTGTAGCAATTGCACACAGCTATGTTGCCCATCGGTAGATCAGAAGACAAACACTATGTGGGACAGGTATCCATGCAATAGAATATAACAGAAATATATATACTCCCTTTTATCCTCGAGAGTCTTGCACATAGCTCTTATCTTAATTTAAAATTAAGAATTTCATATTTCTAGAATTTTTCCTTTGATAATTTCAAGCTACGATTAATTAATAATTAAAAGTTTAGAAAGGAA